>NC_053432.1:22151776-22313492 GCF_007990345.1 Gossypium hirsutum | reverse complement strand
AACAGGTCAGAAAGTCGTCACGGAGTCGAGTATGAGGGTTACTAAGCTTAGTTTAACATTTTTAGAACTTTGGATTATTTGTTTCTACATTCAAGCTTTTAAGCTACTTGCATCACAGTCACAAGAAAATAATATCTCGAGTTACGAAACTCGAAATCAAGATCTGTAAATTTTCCCTGAATCTAGACTCATATACCTATCTACTAATTTTTTTATAAAATTTTTGGTTGGGCCAATTAGTACAGTTTATTAGTTAAAGTTACCCTTGTTTCAGGACTTGACTGGTCTGACCTCTGTTTACTACGAACCACATTTCTCTCTGTAAAAAAATTCATATGACTATGAGGTTTATTTATCCTAAAACTAGTCTCAATAAGGATTCTGAGGATATAAAATACACCACCTAATCATATCTTTACAATTTATGGTGAATTTCTAAAGTAGGAACAGGGGATTCAGAAACTGCTATGACCCTGTTTCACTAAAATTCAAATATCTTCTAACATATAATTCCTTTACCTGTTTCATTTGTTTCATGTGAAACTAGACATAATAATATTCAATTTGATATGTAATACATCACCAAATTAAATTCCATGATTTTTACTAAATTTTCAAACTCGCATCAGTGTGCTGCAGTATTCTGTTTATGGCAAATTTCATCCCTCTTATGAGTTTTTATGCACTAAGTATCTTAATAATTTTCCTTAACATCAAACATAATCTAACTTACCATTTTCATAATTTATCATTATCAAATATTTTCTCAACCATTCTGTCACCATATCATAAGATCATTTACACAAAATAAGTATATTGCTATACATGTCATACTTAAATTTACAAGCCATTTACCAAAAATCTTCCGGATAGTGTGACTGAGCCTTCGACCTATCCCGACTCCTGAACTGGCTTGTCCAAAACTACAATGAGTAAGAAGGAGGGAGTAAGCATAAATGCTTAGTAAGTTCATATGTAAATAATAAATAACATAACAAACAATCAAACTAATCAACATTAGCATATATCATCAACACACTTATCACATTTTTTAATCATTTTTCATCATCTTATTACCTTATCGTGGTTGTAATCAACACTCAACCCGAGGGTTAAATACATACCTGTCCAAAATATCCATTTCTCATCACTTACCAATACGTCTCTTTTCATCTCGAGTATTCCTCCATTTGAGTAAAACTTTACCCGTTGAACACATCGGAATATAATTCGGATACATGGATAATTTGCATATAAGTGCCACATATTCAATCACGCAATCATGTAACCCGCCCATAAGCGAACTCGGACTCAACTCAACGAGCTCAGGCGTTCGCATCCATAAGTGAACTCGGACTCAACTCAACGAGTTCAGATGCCTAGTTACATCTCACGAACTCGGACTCAACTCAACGAGTTCGACATTCACATCCATAAGTGAACTCGAACTCAACTCAACGAGTTCGGATGCTCAACCATCCTAGTGACATGTCACTTGTATCATAATCTATTCCTAAGGTTCAAACGGGCTTTTTTCCTCGAACACTTATCCTTGCCGTCTTCCGTAGAATGCCGAAATCAATACTCGGTAACAATTATATTTAACAAGTAGTTCACATAATTTACATATTATTTGAAATTAACCACAAAGCATACATTTCATAATAAAATTCAGCATAACATATAATTAACATCAATAACTTAAAAATAACCATTATGCTACATTATTTACACATGAACTTACCTTGGTACCAAAATACAAAGATTTTGCAATTTAGTCCACAATCTTTTCTTTTCCTCGATTGAGGTCGATTCCACGTCTTTCTTGATCTAAAATAACACATTTAGCTCATTTAATACTCACATTATCAAATTAATCCTTAACTCAAATTTTGGAAAAATTACAAATTTGCCCCTAAACTTTTGCATATTTACATTTTTTCCCCTAGGCTCGGGATTAAACTTTATTCCTTATTCTTATGTTTTACAACATGCTGATCACTTTTCTCTTCTATGGCAACATCAAATTCTCACTCTAACATGTACTTGTGACTATTAGGTATTTTTACCGATAAGCCATTTTACTCGTTTTTGCTTAAAATCGAGTAGTACAAGTTGTCTAACATAATTTAAAACCCCATATTCTATCATAAACCATCAAAATACACAAATTTGCCTATGGGTATTTTTCCAAATATAAACCCTAGGTTGAATTATTGCTAACATAAGCTTAATCGAGCTACCGGGATTCCAAAAACGTAAAGAACATTAAAAACGGGGCTTGGAATCACTTACTATGGAGCTTGGAAGCTTGAAACAAACCCTAGCTATGGAGAACCCTTGAAATTTCGGCCTAATGAAGAAGATGGACAAAAATTGGCTTTTAATTTTGCTTTTAATTCATTTTAATAACTAAATGACCAAAATACCCTTACTACTAAACTTTCCAAAATTCCTTCCATGTCTAATTTTGTCCATGAACATAAAATTGGTCAAATTGCTATTTAAGACCTCCTCATTAATATTCCAAAACAATTTCATACTAAAAACTTCTAGAATGCAAGTTTTGCAACTTATTCGATTTAGTCCCTACTTTCAATTTAAGCACTTTAGGCATAGAATTTATCACGAAATTTTCACACAATCATGCAATCATATCATAATCATCAAAATAATTATAAAATAATTATTTCTATCACGGATTTGTGGTCACGAAACCACTATTCCGATTAGGCCCTAATTCGGGATATTACAACTCTCCCCCCCTTTAAGGATTTTCGTCCTCGAAAATCTTACCTGTAAACAGATGTGGGTATTGATTTCTCATAGTTTCTTCGGATTCCCATGTAGCTTCTTCTACTCCATGCCTTTGCCACAACACCTTCACAAGTGCAACATTTTTATTCCTTAGTTGTTTGACCTCTCGAGCTAAAATCTTAATCGGTTCTTCTTCGTAGGTCATATCTGGTTGTAGTTCAATTTCTGTCGGTGAAACTACATGTGAAGGATCCGAACGATACCGACGTAACATAGATACGTGGAACACATCATGAATCTGCTCTAATTCAGGTGGTAATGCTAGCCGATATGCTACCGGTCCAACTTTTTCAATTACTTCATACGGCCCAATAAAACGCGGACTTAATTTGCCCTTCCGTCCAAATCTAAGGACTTTCTTCCACGGAGACACCTTTAAAAATACTTTATCACCAACTTGAAATTCAATGTCCTTTCGTTTTAGATCTGCATAAGATTTCTGTCTATCTGAAGCAGCTTTCAAACAATCTCGAATTACTTTCACTTTTTCTTCAGTTTCTTTTATTAGATCAACTCCATAAATCTGATTTTCCTTGAGTTCAGTCCAATACAATGGCGTTCGACATTTACGACCATATAATGCTTCATAAGGTGCCATTTTCAAGCTCGTCTGATAACTATTGTTGTAAGCAAATTCTACCAGCGGCAAATATCTTTCCCAACTTCCTTGAAATTCCAATACACAACATCTAAGCATATCTTCAAGAATCTGAATTACTCTCTCTGATTGTCCATCAGTTTGTGGATGAAAAGCAGTACTGAAATTTAACTTTGTACCTAACGCGTCTTGCAACTTTTGCCAAAACCGTGAGGTAAACCTTGGATCTCTATCTGAAATAATCGACAATGGTATTCCGTGTAATCTAACAATTTCTCTAATATACAGTTCACCCAACTTGTTAAGAGAATAATCCGTACGTACCGGGATAAAATGAGCCGACTTAGTTAATTTGTCAACTATTACCCAGATGGAATCTTTCTTTCCTGGAGTCAATGGCAATCCTGAAACAAAATCCATAGTAATCCGATCCCATTTCTATTCAGGAACCATAATAGGCTGAAGTAATCCCGAAGGCACTTGGTGTTCAGCTTTCACCTGTTGACAAATTAAGCATTTGGACACAAACTCTGATATATCTCTTTTCATTCCATTCCACCAATACATTTTCTTCAAGTCATTATACATTTTCGTACTACCTGGATGAATCGAGAAATAACCACTATGTGCTTCCTGTAGGATCTTTTGAATCAATTCCTCATTCTTCGGTACACAAATCCGATCTTTAAACATTAAGCACCCATCAGAACCAATTTTGAAATCTGACTCTGTATCAACTTCACACTGTTTTCTCTTGGCTTGCAAATCTTGATCATCTTTCTGAGCTTCAGAAATCTCTTGCAAAAACATTGGTTTTGGTCTTAACTCTGCTAGAATCGAACCATCATCTGACACTTTCAACTGAGTGTTCATAACTCTCAAAGCAAACAACAACTTTCTGCTCAAAGCATCAGCAACCACATTCGCTTTTCCCGGATGATAATCAATAACAAGCTCGTAATCTTTCAATAATTCCAACCATCTTCGCTGTCTTAAATTCAAGTCTTTTTGTGACATCAAGTACTTAAGACTTTTATGGTCGGTATATACCCGGCACTTTTCACCATACAAATAATGTCGCCAAATTTTCAAAGCAAACACCACCGCATCCAATTCCAAATCGTGAGTAGGATAATTCCTCTCATGAGGTTTTAACAGCCTCGAAGCATTTGCCACCAGTTTTCCTTCTTGCATGAGCACACACCCCAAACATTTAGAGAAGCATCACTATACACCACAAATTCTTTACCTGATTCGGGCTGTACTAACACTGGTGCCTCTGTTAATAACTTTTTCAATTCTTCAAAACTCTGTTGACATTCTTCCGTCCATTCAAATTTAACATCCTTTCGGTGTAATCTAGTTATAGGAGCAGCAATTATAGAAAATCCATTTACAAACCGCCGATAATACCCAGCTAGCCCCAAGAAACTTCTAACTTCGGTTACATTTTTCGGTGGTTTCCAATCAACAATGGCTGAAATTTTACTAGGATCAACCCGTATACCATCACCTGAAACAATATGACCCAAAAATCCAACTTCTCGAAGCCAAAATTCACTTTTACTAAAATAGCATACAGCTGCTTATTTCTCAAAGTTTGCAAAACTATCCTCAAATGCTCAGCATGCTCTGTATCATCTTTTGAATAAATTAAAATATCATCTATAAACACCACAACAAATTTGTCCAAGTATGGCCGAAATATGCGATTCATTAAATCCATAAACACAGCAGGAGCATTTGTCAATCCGAATGGCATAACTAAAAATTCATAATGACCATACCTTGTTCTAAAAGCAGTTTTAGGCACATCCGACTCTTTTACCCGCAGTTGGTAATACCCAGATCTCAAGTCAATCTTTGAAAACCATGTCGCTCCTTTTAGCTGATCAAACAAATCATAAATTCTTGGCAACGGATACTTTTTTTTATTGTCACCTTGTTTAACTGCCGATAATCAACACACAACCTCATAGAACCATCCTTCTTTTTCACAAATAACACGGGAGCACCCCAAGCTGAAAAACTCAGTCTCAAAAAACCTTTATCAGTCAACTCTTGCAACTACGACTTTAATTCCTTCAACTCTGCTGGTGCCATTCTATACGGAGCAATCGAAATCGGAGTTGTTCCCGGTATCAAATCAATACCAAATTCTACTTCCATGACTGGAGGCAAACCCGGCAATTCTTCTGGAAATACGTCCGCAAATTCACACACAACCGGTACTGATTCAACTTTCTTTTCAACTTCTTTTGTATTATTTACATACGCCAAATAAGATTCATAACCCTTTCTCAAATATCTTTGAGCCGACATTGAAGAAATCACACTAGGCAATGCCTTGATTTATCTGATTCAACCCGCAGAGTTTCACCATTTCCACACTTTAATTCTATAATCTTTTCTTTGCAATTTATTTTAGCATCATGCAATGTCAACCAATCCATACCCAAAATAACATCAAACTCATCAAACGGCAACAACATCAAGTCGGCCAGAAAGTAATGATCCCGAATCATTAAAGGACATTTCTTACATACTTTATCGACAGTCACACATTTGCCTAACGGATTCGACACTCTAATCATAAATTCTGTGTTCTCAACAAGTATATTCATACTAGACACCAATTTCATGCACACATATGAATGAGTAGAACCGGGATCAATCAAAGCAATAACATTAACATTATAGAGGGAAAATGTACCGGTAATCACATCAGGTGAGGAAGCATCTTCACGCGCTTTAATAGCATAAGTTCTAGCCGGAGGCCTTCCTTCAGGTCTAACTGGTGCATCCCTGACTTCATTCTTACTGCTTGCTTCGCTCCCAGTTTTTCTTGGATATCTTCCTCTCGAATCCGCCCCACTTGTTTTTGTATTCTGCAATTTTTCTTTTTCAGCTCTCTCTGGGCAGTCTCTAATAAAATGATCCGGAGAACTACATCGAAAACATTCATTTGCTCTACACGGACCAAAATGATTTCTACCACACCGCTGGCACTCAGGTTTAACAAATCTCGAGTTCCCTACACTGGCTGCCGAAGTAGTCTGGGATTTAGGACCCACATTTTGCTTCTTATAATTCCCATATGATTGCCCAGCTCAAGCTTGGGAACGAGGATTCATATTCCTTGACTTTCCAGGTTGCTGTGAAAATGAACCGCTCATCGGTCTTTTCTTCCAATTTCTAGTCTCAGCCTCTACCTTTTTCTTTTCTTTAAGTAATTCTTCGGCCTTACAAGCTCGATCAACCAATACTACCATTTCTTTTAATTCAAGAATTCCAACAAATACCTTGATGTCTTCGTTGAGCCCGTCTTCAAATCGTCGGCACATCTTGGCCTCTGTAGGAACATACTCTCTGGCATACTTACTTAATCGAACAAACTCTCTTTCATATTCTGTAACTGTCATATTACCTTGCTTCAGCTCAAGAAATTCTTTACGCTTCTGATCAATAAATCTTTCACTAATATATTTCTTCCGAAACTCTTCTTGAAAGAATTCCCAAGTTATTTTCTCTTTCGGTACCACCGAAATCAAAGTCTTCCACCAATTATAAGCTGAATCCCTCAACAAAGATATAGCACATTTCAAACATTCTTCAGGTGTACAAGATAATTCGTCAAATACCCGGATTGAATTTTCAAGCTAGAACTCTGCTCTCTCGGCATCATCATCAATATTTGCTTTAAATTCTTCGGCCCCTTGCTTGCGAATTCTATCAACTGGAGTTCTGTGAAATTTCATCAGATCCATACCTTGAGGCATCGGGGGTACAGGTTGAGGAATTGGGGGAGGTGGGGGAGGTTGTACATTTGGGATCGTACGAACGAACTCAGTGTACAATGCACTCATCATTTGGAGAAAGGCTTACCGACCCCTTTCTCCTCCTCCCTGACCAACAGTAGGAGGTGGATTTTCAGTCGGCGCTGCTCCTTCAGTCAGAGCTGGCGCATTACTCTCTACTTCATCTGCCACAGCTGGATCGGGATCCATTTACTACAAAAAAATCATTTAAAAAGGTCAGAAGTCGTCACACTATCACAATTTATACATATGGCATGTATAGCAAAATCCGTACATACAACACGTAGTCCGAGAACCGACTAAACCTGCTCTGATACCACTAAATGTAACGGCCCCACACCCGAGACCATCGCCGGAGTCGAGTATGAGGTGTTACTAAGCTTAGTTTAACATTTTTAGAACTTTGGATTATTTGTTTCTACATTCATAGCTTTTAAGCTACTTGCATCACAGTCACAAGAAAAAACATATCTCGAGTTACAAAACTCGAAATCAATATCCGTAAATTTTCCCTGAATCTAGACTCATATACCTATGTACTAATTTTTTTATAAAATTTTTGGTTGGGCCAATTAGTACAGTTTCTTAGTTAAAGTTACCCCTGTTTCAGGACTTGACTGGTCTGACCTCTGTTTACTACGAACCACATTTATCTCTGTAAAAAAATTCATATGACTATGAGGTTTGTTTATCCTAAAACTAGTCTCAATAAGGATTCTGAGGATATAAAATACACCACCTAATTATATCTTTACAATTTATGGTGAATTTCTAAAGTAGGAACAAGGGATTCAGAAACTGCTATGACCCTGTTTCACTAAAATTCAAATATCTTCTAACATATATTTCATTTACCTTTTTCATTTGTTTCATGTGAACCTAGACATAATAATATTCAATTTGATATGTAATCCATCACCAAATTCAATTGCCATGATTTTTAGTAAATTTTCAAACTCGCGTCAGTGCTGCTGCAGTATTCTGTTTATGGCAAATTTCATCCCTCTTATGAGTTTTTATGCACTAAGTATCTTAATAATTTTCCTTAACATCAAACATAATCTAAACTTACCATTTTCATAATTTATCATTATCAAATATTTTCTCAACCATTCTGTCACCATATCATAAGATCATTTACACAAAATAAGTATATTGCTATACATGCCATACTTAAATTTACAAGCCATTTACCAAAAATCTTCCGGATAGTGTGACTGAGCCTTCGACCTATCCCGACTCCTGAACTGGCTTGTCCAAAACTACAATGAGTAAGAAGGAGGGAGTAAGCATAAATGCTTAGTAAGTTCATATGTAAATAATAAATAACATAACAAACAATCAAACTAATCAACATTAGCATATATCATCAACACACTTATCACATTTTTTAATCATTTTTCATCATCTTATTACCTTATCGTGGTTGTAATCAACACTCAACCCGAGGGTTAAATACATACCTGTCCAAAATATCCATTTCTCATCACTTACCAATACGTCTCTTTTCATCTCGAGTATTCCTCCATTTGAGTAAAACTTTACCCGTTGAACACATCGGAATATAATTCGGATACATGGATAATTTGCATATAAGTGCCACATATTCAATCACGCAATCATGTAACCCGCCCATAAGCGAACTCGGACTCAACTCAACGAGCTCGGGCGTTCGCATCCATAAGTGAACTCGGACTCAACTCAACGAGTTCGGATGCCTAGTTACATCTCACAAACTCGGACTCAACTCAACGAGTTCGGACATTCGCATCCATAAGTGAACTCGGACTCAACTCAACGAGTTCGGATGCTCAACCATCCTAGTGACATGTCACTTGTATCCTAATCTATTCCTAAGGTTCAAACGGGCTTTTTTCCTCGAACACTTATCCTTGCCGTCTTCCGTAGAATGCCGAAATCAATACTCGGTAACAATTATATTTAACAAGTAGTTCACATAATTTACATATTATTTGAAATTAACCACAAAGCATACATTTCATAATAAAATTCAGCATAACATATAATTAACATCAATAACTTAAAAATAACCATTATGCTACATTATTTACACATGAACTTACCTTGGTACCAAAATACAAAGATTTTGCAATTTAGTCCACAATCTTTTCTTTTCCTCGATTGAGGTCGATTCCACGTCTTTCTTGATCTAAACTAACACATTTAGCTCATTTAATACTCACATTATCAAATTAATCCTTAACTCAAATTTTGGCAAAATTACAAATTTGCCCCTAAACTTTTGCATATTTACATTTTTTCCCCTAGGCTCGGGATTAAACTTTATTCCTTATTCTTATGTTTTACAACATGCTGATCACTTTTCTCTTCTATGGCAACATCAAATTCTCACTCTAACATGTACTTGTGACTATTAGGTATTTTTACCGATTAAGCCATTTTACTCGTTTTTGCTTAAAATCGAGTAGTACAAGTTGTCTAACATAATTTAAAACCCCATATTCTATCATAAAACATCAAAATACACAAATTTCGCCTATGGGTATTTTTCCAAATATAAACCCTAGGTTGAATTATTGCTAACATAAGCTTAATCGAGCTACCGAGATTCCAAAAACGTAAAGAACATTAAAAACGGGGCTTGGAATCACTTACTATGGAGCTTGGAAGCTTGAAACAAACCCTAGCTATGGAGAACCCTTGAAATTTCGGCCTAATGAAGAAGATGGACAAAAATTGGCTTTTAATTTTGTTTTTAATTCATTTTAATAACTAAATGACCAAAATACCCTTACTACTAAACTTTCCAAAAATTCCTTCAATGTCCTAATTTTTTCCATGAACATAAAATTGGTCAAATTTCTATTTAAGACCTCTTAATTAATATTCCAAAACAATTTCATACTAAAAACTTCTAGAATGCAAGTTTTGCAACTTATTCGATTTAGTCCCCACTTTCAATTTAAGCACTTTAGGCATAGAATTTCATCACGAAATTTTCACACAATCATGCAATCATATCATAATCATCAAAATAATTATAAAATAATTATTTCTATCTCGGATTTGTGGTCACGAAACCACTATTTCGATTAGGCCCTAATTCGGGATATTACAACTCTCCCCCCTTTAAGGATTTTCGTCCTCGAAAATTTACCTGTAAACAGATGTGGGTATTGATTTCTCATAGTTTCTTCGGATTCCCATGTAGCTTCTTCTACTCCATGCCTTTGCCACAACACCTTCACAAGTGCAACATTTTTATTCCTTAGTTGTTTGACCTCTCGAGCTAAAATCTTAATCGGTTCTTCTTCGTAGGTCATATCTGGTTGTAGTTCAATTTTTGTCAGTGAAACTACATGTGAAGGATCCGAACGATACCGACGTAACATAGATACGTGGAACACATCATGAATATTCTCTAATTCAGGTGGTAATGCTAGCCGATATGCTACCGGTCCAACTTTTTCAATTACTTCATACGGCCCAATAAAACGCGGACTTAATTTGCCCTTCCGTCCAAATCTAAGGACTTTCTTCCACGGAGACACCTTTAAAAATACTTTATCACCAACTTGAAATTCAATGTCCTTTCGTTTTAGATCTGCATAAGATTTCTGTCTATCTGAAGCAGCTTCCAAACAATCTCGAATTACTTTCACTTTTTCTTCAGTTTCTTTTATTAGATCAACTCCATAAATCTAATTTTCCTTGAGTTCAGTCCAATACAATGGCGTTCGACATTTACGACCATATAATGCTTCATAAGGTGCCATTTTCAAGCTCGTCTGATAACTATTGCTGTAAGCAAATTCTACCAGCGGCAAATATCTTTCCCAACTTCCTTGAAATTCCAATACACAACATCTAAGCATATCTTCAAGAATCTGAATTACTCTCTCTGATTGTCCATCAGTTTGTGGATGAAAAGCAGTACTGAAATTTAACTTTGTACCTAACGCGTCTTGCAACTTTTTCCAAAACCGTGAGGTAAACCTTGGATCTCTATCTAAAATAATCGACAATGGTATTCCGTGTAATCTAACAATTTCTCTAATATACAGTTCAGCCAACTTGTTAAGAGAATAATCCGTACGTACCGGGATAAAATGAGCCGACTTAGTTAATTTGTCAACTATTACCCAGATGGCATCTTTCTTTCCTGGACTCAATGGCAATCCTGAAACAAAATCCATAGTAATCCGATCCCATTTCTATTCAGGAACCATAATAGGCTGAAGTAATCCCGAAGGCACTTGGTGTTCAGCTTTCACCTATTGACAAATTAAGCATTTGGACACAAACTCTGATATATCTCTATTCATTCCATTCCACCAATACATTTTCTTCAAGTCATTATACATTTTCGTACTACCCGAATGAATCGAGAAATAACCACTATGTGCTTCCTGTAGGATCTTTTGAATCAATTCCTCATTCTTCGGTACACAAATCCGATCTTTAAACATTAAGCACCCATCAGAACCAATTTTGAAATCTGACTCTGTATCAACTTCACACTGTTTTCTCTTGGCTTGCAAATCTTGATCATCTTTCTGAGCTTCAGAAATCTCTTGCAAAAACATTGGTTTTGGTCTTAACTCTGCTAGAATCGAACCATCATCTGACACTTTTAACTGAGTGTTCATAACTCTCAAAGCAAACAACAACTTTCTGCTCAAAGCATCAGCAACCACATTCGCTTTTCCCAGATGATAATCAATAACAAGCTCGTAATCTTTCAATAATTCCAACCATCTTCGCTGTCTTAAATTCAAGTCTTTTTGTGACATCAAGTACTTAAGACTTTTATGGTCGGTATATACCCGGCACTTTTCACCATACAAATAATGTCGCCAAATTTTCAAAGCAAACACCACCGCATCCAATTCCAAATCGTGAGTAGGATAATTCCTCTCATGAGGTTTTAACAGCCTCGAAGCATATGCCACCAGTTTTCCTTCTTGCATGAGCACACACCCCAAACCATTTAGAGAAGCATCACTATACACCACAAATTCTTTACCTGATTCGGGCTGTACTAACACTGGTGCCTCTGTTAATAACTTTTTCAATTCTTCAAAACTCTGTTGACATTCTTCCGTCCATTCAAATTTAACATCCTTTCGGAGTAATCTAGTTATAGGAGCAGCAATTATAGAAAATCCATTTACAAACCGCCGATAATACCCAGCTAGCCCCAAGAAACTTCTAACTTCGGTTACATTTTTCGGTGGTTTCCAATCAACAATGGCTGAAATTTTACTAGGATCAACCCGTATACCATCACCTGAAACAATATGACCCAAAAATCCAACTTCTCGAAGCCAAAATTCACTTTTACTAAACTTAGCATACAGCTGCTTATTTCTCAAAGTTTGCAAAACTATCCTCAAATGCTCAGCATGCTCTGTATCATCTTTTGAATAAATTAAAATATCATCTATAAACACCACAACAAATTTGTCCAAGTATGGCCGAAATATGCGATTCATTAAATCCATAAACACAGCAGGAGCATTTGTCAATCCGAATGGCATAACTAAAAATTCATAATGACCATACCTTGTTCTAAAAGCAGTTTTAGGCACATCCGACTCTTTTACCCGCAGTTGGTAATACCCAGATCTCAAGTCAATCTTTGAAAACCATGTCGCTCCTTTTAGCTGATCAAACAAATCATAAATTCTTGGCAACGGATACTTTTTTTTGATTGTCACCTTGTTTAACTGCCGATAATCAACACACAACCTCATAGAACCATCCTTCTTTTTCACAAATAACACGGGAGCACCCCAAGCTGAAAAACTCAGTCTCAAAAAACCTTTATCAGTCAACTCTTGCAACTACGACTTTAATTCCTTCAACTCTGCTGGTGCCATTCTATACGGAGCAATCGAAATCGGAGTTGTTCCCGGTATCAAATCAATACCAAATTCTACTTCCCTGACTGGAGGCAAACCCGGCAATTCTTCTGGAAATACGTCCGCAAATTCACACACAACCGGCACTGATTCAACTTTCTTTTCAACTTCTTTTGTATTATTTACATACGCCAAATAAGATTCATAACCCTTTCTCAAATATCTTTGAGCCGACATTGAAGAAATCACACAAGGCAATGCCTCTGATTTATCTGATTCAACCCGCAGAGTTTCACCATTTCCACACTTTAATTCTATAATCTTTTCTTTGCAATTTATTTTAGCATCATGCAATGTCAACCAATCCATACCCAAAATAACATCAAACTCATCAAACGGCAACAACATCAAGTCGGCCAGAAAGTAATGATCCCGAATCATTAAAGGACATTTCTTACATACTTTATCGACAGTCACACATTTGCCTAACGGATTCGACACTCTAATCATAAATTCTGTGTTCTCAACAAGTATATTCATACTAGACACCAATTTCATGCACACATATGAATGAGTAGAACCGGGATCAATCAAAGCAATAACATTAACATTATAGAGGGAAAATGTACCGGTAATCACATCAGGTGAGGAAGCATCTTCACGCGCTTTAATAGCATAAGTTCTAGCCGGAGGCCTTCCTTCAGGTCTAACTGGTGCATCCCTGACTTCATTCTTACTGCTTGCTTCGCTCCCAATTTTTCTTGGATATCTTCCTCTCGAATCCGCCCCACTTGTTTTTGTATTCTGAAATTTTTCTTTTTCAGCTCTCTCTGGGCAGTCTCTAATAAAATGATCCGGAGAACCACATCGAAAACATTCATTTGCTCTACACGGACCAAAATGATTTCTACCACACCGCTGGCACTCAGGTTTAACAAATCTCGAGTTCCCTACACTGGCTGCCGAAGTAGTCTGGGATTTGGGACCCACATTTTGCTTCTTATAATTCCCATATGATTGCCCAGCTGAAGCTTGGGAACGAGGATTCATATTCCTTGACTTTCCAGGTTGCTGTGAAAATGAACCGCTCATCGGTCTTTTCTTCCAATTTCTAGTCTCAGCCTCTACCTTTTTCTTTTCTTTAAGTAATTCTTCGGCCTTACAAGCTCGATCAACCAATACTACCATTTCTTTTAATTCAAGAATTCCAACAAATACCTTGATGTCTTCGTTGAGCCCGTCTTCAAATCATCGGCACATCTTGGCCTCTGTGGGAACATACTCTCTAGCATACTTACTTAATCGAACAAACTCTCTTTCATATTCTGTAACCGTCATATTACCTTGCTTCAGCTCAAGAAATTCTTTACGCTTCTGATCAATAAATCTTTCACTAATATATTTCTTCCGAAACTCTTCTTGAAAGAATTCCCAAGTTATTTTCTCTTTCGGTACCACCGAAATCAAAGTCTTCCACCAATTATAAGCTGAATCCCTCAACAAAGATATAGCGCATTTCAAACATTCTTCAGGTGTACAAGATAATTCGTCAAATACCCGGATTGAATTTTCAAGCCAGAACTCTGATCTCTCGGCATCATCATCAATATTTGCTTTAAATTCTTCGGCCCCTTGCTTGCGAATTCTATCAACTGGAGTTCTGTGAAATTTCATCAGATCCATACCTTGAGGCATCGGGGGTACAGGTTGAGGAATTGGGGGAGGTGGGGGAGGTTGTACATTTGGGTTCCTACGAACGAACTCAGTGTACAATGCACTCATCATTTGGAGAAAGGCTTACCGACCCCTTTCTCCTCCTCCTTGACCAACAGTAGGAGGTGGATTTTCAGTCGGCGCTGCTCCTTCAGTCGGAGTTGGCGCATTACTCTCTACTTCATCTGCCACAGCTGGATCGGGATCCATTTACTATAAAAAAATCATTTAAAAAGGTCAGAAGTCGTCACACTATCACAATTTATACATATGGCATGTATAGCAAAATCCGTACATACAACACGTAGTCCGAGAACCGACTAAACCTGCTCTGATACCACTAAATGTAACGGTCCCACGCCCGAGACCATCGCCGGAGTCGAGTATGAGGTGTTACTAAGCTTAGTTTAACATTTTTAGAACTTTGGATTATTTGTTTCTACATTCATAGCTTTTAAGCTACTTGCATCACAGTCACAAGAAAAATCATATCTCGAGTTACGAAACTCAAAATCAAGATCTGTAAATTTTCTCTGAATTTAGACTCATATACCTATCTACTAATTTTTTTATAAAATTTTTGGTTGGGCCAATTAGTACAGTTTATTAGTTAAAGTTACCCCAGTTTCAGGACTTGACTGGTCTGACCTCTGTTTACTACGAACCACATTTCTCTCTGTAAAAAAATTCATATGACTATGAGGTTTGTTTCTCCTAAAACTAGACTCAATAAGGATTCTGAGGATATAAAATACACCACCTAATTATATCTTTACAATTTATGGTGAATTTCTAAAGTAGGAACAGGGGATTCAGAAACTGCTATGACCCTGTTTCACTAAAATTCAAATATCTTCTAACATATAATTCCTTTACCTGTTTCATTTGTTTCATGTGAAACTAGACATAATAATATTCAATTTGATATGTAATACATCACCAAATTAAATTTCCATGATTTTTAGTAAATTTTCAAACTCGCATCAGTGTTGCTGTAGTATTCTGTTTATGGCAAATTTCATCCCTCTTATGAGTTTTTATGCACTAAGTATCTTAATAATTTTCCTTAACATCAAACATAATCTAACCTTACCATTTTCATAATTTATCATTATCAAATATTTTCTCAACCATTCTGTCACCAGATCATAAGATCATTTACACAAAATAAGTATATTGCTATACATGCCATACTTAAATTTACAAGCCATTTACCAAAAATCTTCCGAATAGTGTGACTGAGCCTTCGACCTATCCTGTGACAGCCCAAAATTGACCCTAGTCGGGAAGTGGTTTCGGGACCGCTAAACCGAGTCACCGAAATGTTTGAATGTGATATTTATTGTCTAGAATATGTATATATGCATGTGTGAAAATTTCATGGTTGAATTTTGTAAATTGTAAGTGAAATTTTATTAAATAGGACTTATGTGAGAAAATTTAGAAATGTGCTAGGCTAATGTAAGGTGGCCCATTTATGCATGTTGCAAATAGTTGTACTTGCATGTCAAATACCCCTTTTATTTTAAGTGGTGGCCGGCCATGATGGTCATATATATATAATATGTATTAAATCTTAATTAAATGGCCATTATTTTATGCAAAAGAAAGGAAATAGATTAAAGAAAGCATAAAAAGAAAAGTAATGAAGACAAAGCTTCATCTTTGTCTTCTTGGCCGAATTGAAAGAAAGAATTGGGGCAAAAACATTCGGTCACTTGAAGCTTGAGAAGGTGAGTAAAAATTTTGTTAGTTTTTGCAATTTTAAGCTTAGTTAAAGTCAATTAGCTAGTTCCATATTAGCCTATTTGAAAACTTGGAATTTTAGATGTTGGTTTGAGCTTTCGGTTGTGGTTGTCAAGGGAGGAAATGAGATTTTGTTTGCCTTCAACAATTGATGGGTATATAAGTGTTAAATGTGAGAAAATTTCGTTTGGGTAATTGAAATAATAATTAGAGGCTTAATTATTAAAAGGTTCGGCTATGTATATGATTTTTTTTAGGTATAATTTTGAATATTATAAGTAATGTTATGCATAGGTTTCGGTTTTGATATTATTTTCATAAGCATAATTAGTTCAATTTGATAATAAGGTATGAGGTGATAAGTAAAATTTTCATGGTGGTTTAGGTTTAATGACATTCGGCTATGGATTATAAGTGTTAGCTAATTCGGCATAAGAGTATAAATGTTAATTACTTTATATTTGAAGCCTTGAAGAATAGGTTGTGGCATATTAAAGTGTTGAAGGTTAAATCTTTAAGCTTGGTTAATTTGGACATTCGGCTATTCTTATGACATTGGATATAAGGGTATGAAAGGTTAAGTCTAAGTAGTTGGGAGGATATGTGTATTTTTATAAAACTAAATGATGCTAAATAAATGTGATTATGCATGGTATTAAGCTAGTATTATGTTCTTTAGTACATGAGTAGAGCATATGTATGATGTTTAATATCTAGTTAATAACATCATTTGTACTTAATTGTATGGTATACATGTATTAAATCGAATCGCTAAATTGATAAGTTATTTAATAAAATCTATTTATTGAATCAAGCTCAAGAGCCAAGAGGGTCAAAATCTGATAAAGGAAAAGAAAAAGCGATCGAGTAGTCTATCCACAACTATTCAAAATATCCGAGGTAAGTCTTCGAGTAATGACCCTACTTGAATTATATTGAAATGATTAGTCATACTATGATGGATAGCCGAATGTGCATAGATACTATGTTATAAAGCCAAATGAAATCATGCTCTTTGTGTGTGGCTATTGAGCCGAAATTGGAAAGGTTTAATAAATGTTTTGTGTTTGAGCCTTAGTAACGAAAATGAAATATGGATGTGCTAAGACTGTTGATTCATGTGTGCATGAGCATTTGAATATATCCGGGCTAAGACCCGAAGGCATTTGTGCGAGTTGATATATCCGGGCTAAGACCCGAAGGCATTTGTGCGAGTTGATATATCCGGGCTAAGACCCGAAGGCATTTGTGCGAGTTGATATATCCGGGCTAAGACCCGAAGGCATTTGTGCTAGTTGATATATCCGGGCTAAGGCCCGAAGGCATTTGTGCGAGTTGATATATCCGGGCTAAGACCCGAAGGCATTTGTGCGAGTTGATATATCCGGGCTAAGGCCCGAAGGCATTCGTGCGAGTTGCTATGCCCGGGTTAAGACCCGAAGGCAATTGTGCTTGTGGTAATATCCGGCTAAATTCCGAAGAAACTTGGGTATGAATGTGAGCGTTTTGTGCTGTAATAAATTCTATTAATACGCTCAACAAACCCAAACGATAAGGTATGTTTGCATGTGCTTCGGAAAAGTCGATTCATTTTAAGTAGTATTCGTTCAATCGACTAACGAACTTTTGGGCTTTTAGATGGGTTGATACCTTGTGTGTGTATATATGTTGATGAAGTGTGAAGTAAGCATGATTATGAGAATGTGTATTAATAAAGTGATTCATTTAGCTATGTGAATGTAATACTTTAGTCAAAGCCGATTTCATTACTTGAAACTTACTAAGCTTTAAAATGCTTACCCCGTTGCTTTGGCTCTCTGTTTTATAGATTTTGTTCGTTAGCTATCGGATTCGGGATCATCGAAGTCGAAGTCATCCACACTATCAAAGCCCTTTTTGGTACTCTTTTAGTTGAACTCTGGATATGGCATGTATAGGACTACCCATTGTTGTTGTTCAAGTACTTTTTGTGATGTATGTGTGTACAGCCATGCGAAAATGGCTTGTAGAAGTGGAGTATGGCATTAGACCATTGGTGTTTATGTATGTATATATGGTTTCATGATGTGATTATGGTTTGGAATGGAAGTGTTAAGCAAATGATCAGCCATTGGAATGGCTAAATATGATCATATGCGGACCTATGTATGACAAAACCCTAGTTGGTCCATGGTAACCACGAAATAGGTAAAGTTTACCTTGAAAACAGATGCTGACAGCAGCAGTGGTGTGGATTTGAAAAATCACAAAAATTTGTACGAATGGAATTAAATAGTGAATAAATTATGTAATCAAACCTTGATGAATTTATTTTCATATGAAAGTAACGAAACAATCATATGAACAGTATATTAAGAGATATTAAAGCTCTCGTGAAACAGGGCCAGAACGGTTTCTGGATCTCCTGTTTCGACTTTGATAATTCACCATAAATTATCCAGAGATAGTTAGAAGTCATACCTTATATGTATGGATTCCTCTTTGAGTCTAGTTTCTATAGAAACAAACGGCATCAGTATTAGAGCTCTGTACAGGGAGATATCCAGGTCGTAATACGCAAAGGTCAGTGTAGTCGACCCCAGTAACATGGGAGACTTTGACTAATAAACTGTACTAATTGGCCTGACCAAAAATTCTAGAAACAAATATGTAGATGGACATATGAGTCTAGTTTCAGGGAAAATTTACGGAACTGGATTCCGAGTTGTGAAACTCAAGATATGATTTTTTTAAAGCGACTAGTACGCAGATTGGCAGTGTCTAGGAAATTTTTTTATAAGGGGCTTAAAGTCTGTTAACACCTCGTGTTCGACTCCAGTGTCGGTCTCGGGTTCGGGGTGTTACATATCCCGACTCCTGAACTGGCTTGTCCAAAACTACAAAGAGTAAGAAGGAGGGAGTAAGCATAAATTCTTAGTAAATTCATATGTAAATAATAAATAACATAACAAATAATCAAACTAATCAACATTAGCATATATCATCAACACACTTATCACATTTTTTAATCATTTTTCATCATCTTATTACCTTATCGTGGTTGTAATCAACACTCAACCCGAGGGTTAAATACATACCTGTCCAAAATATCCATTTCTCATCACTTACCAATACGTCTCTTTTCATCTCGAGTATTCCTCCATTTGAGTAAAACTTTACCCGTTGAACACATCGGAATATAATTCGGATACATGGATAATTTGCATATAAGTGCCACATATTCAATCACGCAATCATGTAACCCGCCCATAAGAGAACTCGGACTCAACTCAACGAGCTCGGGCGTTCGCATCCATAAGTGAACTCGGACTCAACTCAACGAGTTCGGATGCCTAGTTACATCTCACGAACTCGGACTCAACTCAACGAGTTCGGACATTCGCATCCATAAGTGAACTCGGACTCAACTCAACGAGTTTGGATGCTCAACCATCCTAGTGACATGTCACTTGTATCCTAATCTATTCCTAAGGTTCAAACGGGCTTTTTTCCTCGAACACTTATCCTTGCCGTCTTCCGTAGAATGCCGAAATCAATACTCGGTAACAATTATATTTAACAAATAGTTCACATAATTTACATATTATTTGAAATTAACCACAAAGCATACATTTCATAATAAAATTCGGCATAACATATAATTAACATCAATAACTTAAAAATAACCATTATGCTACATTATTTACACATGAACTTACCTTGGTACCAAAATACAAAGATTTTGTAATTTAGTCCACAATCTTTTTTTTTCCTCGATTGAGGTCGATTCCACGTCTTTCTTGATCTAAAATAACACATTTAGCTCATTTAATACTCACATTATCAAATTAATCCTTAACTCAAATTTTGGCAAAATTACAAATTTGCCCCTAAACTTTTGCATATTTACATTTTTTCCCCTAGGCTCGGGATTAAACTTTATTTCTTATTCTTATGTTTTACAACATGCTGATCACTTTTCTCTTCTATGGCAACATCAAATTCTCACTCTAACATGTACTTGTGACTATTAGGTATTTTTACCGATTAAGCCCTTTTACTCGTTTTTGCTTAAAATCGAGTAGTACAAGTTGTCTAACATAATTTAAAACCCCATATTCTATCATAAAACATCAAAATACACAAATTTTACCTATGGGTATTTTTCCAAATATAAACCCTAGGTTGAATTATTGCTAACATAAGCTTAATCGAGCTACCGGGATTCCAAAAACGTAAAGAACATTAAAAACGGGGCTTGAAATCACTTACTATGGAGCTTGGAAGCTTGAAACAAACCCTAGCTATGGAGAACCCTTGAAATTTCAGCCTAATGAAGAAGATGGGCAAAAATTGGCTTTTAATTTTGTTTTTAATTCATTTTAATAACTAAATGACCAAAATACCCTTACTACTAAACTTTCCAAAAATTCCTTCCATGTCCTAATTTTGTCCATGAACTTAAAATTAATCAAATTTCTATTTAAGACCTCCTCATTAATATTCCAAAACAATTTCATACTAAAAACTTCTAGAATGCAAATTTTGCAACTTATTCGATTTAGTCCCTACTTTCAATTTAAGCACTTTAGGAATAGAATTTCTTCACGAAATTTTCACACAATCATGCAATCATATCATAATCATCAAAATAATTATAACATAATTATTTCTATCTCAGATTTGTGGTCACGAAACCACTATTCCGATTAGGCCCTAATTCGGGATATTACAAGTTTCGTAAGAGATCTTCGGGAAAGCCCTTTCAACAGTTATCGAAGAAATTTAGAGATGGTTTAGGCCGATCTAGAGACACTTCAGGCTTTTCTAGACGAGATCGTGATCGACCCCCTGTGAGTACACGATTCACTTCGGTTGCCAGTATTGGAAATGATCGTCGAGACAGAACAGAGTGCTAGTATTGTGGTAAATGGCATTCGGGAAGTTGTAGATTCCATGACCGCTTCTGTTATAAGTGCGGATCAGCTGACCACTTTATCAAGGATTGCCCGAGACTGTCTGAACAAAATGTAAATCAGAGTGGGAAACCGGGTGCTACTACTGCTCGAGGTAGACCATCTAGAAATACGGGACATCCTAGTGGTGGTCAGAGAGGGTCTAGAGACACTACAACCAGATCTGAGGCTCGTGCTCCTGCTAGAGCTTATGCCATACGTGCACTAGAGGATGCTTCCTCGCCAGATGTTATTACCGGTACTTTCACTCTCTTGATACTAATGTGATTGCATTGATTGACCCTGGTTCTACTCATTCTTATATATGTGAGACTTTAGCATCCAGTAAGACTTTACCTGTTGAGTCTACTGAGTTCGTTATTAGAGTGTCGAATCCCTTGGGTCGTTGTGTGCTTGTTGATAAGGTGTGTAAGAAATGTCCCCTAGTAATTCGAGGTTCCTGTTTTCCGGCGGACTTGATGCTTTTACAGTTTGATGAATTTGAGTTTATCCTCGGTATGGATTGGTTAACCGTACATGATGCAATTGTAAATTGCAAAAGAAAAACCATTAATTTGAGGTGTGTAAATAACGAGATAATCCGAGTTGAGTCTACTGACTTGAGTGGGTTGCCAGTTGTAATATCATCGATGTTGGCTCAGAAAAATGTAAGAAAGGGGTGTGAAGCATACCTTGCGTATGTACTTGATGACAAAGAGTTAGAAAAGAAGCCTGAATCTGTGCCGGTGGTTTGTGAATATCTGGATGTTTTTCCCAAAGAATTACCGGGTTTACCACCTGTTCGGGAGGTAGAGTTTGGTATTGAGCTTGTACCTGGGACTACACCGATTTCGATAGCTCCGTATCGTATGGCACCAACGAAATTAAAGGAATTGAAAGCTCAGTTGCAAGAGTTGACGGATAGAGGTTTCGCTCGACCAAGTTTCTCACCTTGGGGTGCACCAGTATTGTTTGTGAAAAAGAAGGACGGAACCTTGAGGTTGTGCATCGATTATCGTCAGCTGAATAAAGTGACTATAAAGAATAAATATCCATTACCACGCATTGATGATCTGTTTGATCAACTAAAAGGAGCCTCGGTGTTTTCAAAGATAGATTTGAGATCGGGTTATTATCAGTTGCGAATTCGAGATTCAGATATACCCAAAACTGCTTTCAGAACGAGGTACGGTCACTACGAATTCTTAGTGATGCCGTTTGGGCTCACTAATGCCCCTGCGGTATTTATGGATTTGATGAATCGGATCTTCAGACCGTATTTGGATCGGTTTGTAGTTGTGTTTATCGATGATATTTTGGTCTATTCGAGAAATGAAACCGATCATGCTGAACAACTGGGATTAGTGTTGCAAATTTTACGGGATAAGCAGTTATATGCTAAGTTCAGTAAGTGTGAGTTCTGGTTAAGAGAGGTTAGCTTCTTGGGACATGTGGTATCTGCATCAGGTATTCGAGTTGATCCGAGCAAAATTTCAGCCATACTTAACTGGAAGCCTGCAAGAAATATTACTGAAGTTCGGAGCTTTTTGGGACTTGCCGGTAACTACAGACGGTTCGTAAAGGGTTTCACGATGATAGCCACACCAATAACGAAACTACTTGAGAAAGATGTTAAGTTCGAATGGACAGAAAAGTGTCAGAAAAGTTTCGATCAACTGAAAACTTATTTGACTGAAGCTCCAGTACTAGTGCAACCCGAATCAGGCAAGGAGTTTGTCATTTACAGTGATGCATCCTTACTTGGGTTGGGTTCTGTATTGATGCAAGAAGGTCGAGTTATGGCCTATGCGTCGAGGCAATTGAAGCCACATGAGAAAAATTATCCAACCCATGATCTTGAATTAGCTGCCATCGTATTCGCTTTGAAAATATGGCGACATTACCTATTTGGCGAGAAGTGCCATGTATTTTCGGATCACAAAAGTCTCAAATATTTGATGACTCAAAGAGACTTGAATCTGCGACAAAGACGTTGGCTTGAGTTGTTAAAAGATTATGAGCTTGTCATTGACTATCACCCGGGAAAGGCTAATGTGGTTGCAGATGCTTTAAGTCGTAAATCACTATTTACTTTACGAGCGATGAATGTACACTTGTCTGTTCTATCCGACAATGTGTTAGTAGCTAAATTTAAGGCCAAACCATTGTTGATTCATCAAATTCGTGAAGCTCAGAAAGTCGATGATGAATTGGTTGCAAAACGGGCTGAATGTGTTTCGAGTATGGAATCAGAGTTTCAAATTGATGATGACGATTGTTTGAGGTTCAGAAGTCGTTTGTGTGTTCCAAGAAATTCAGAACTTATTTCGATGATTCTGAACGAAGCTCATTGTAGCCGAATGTCAATTCACCCGGGGAGTACGAAAATGTACAAAGATCTGAGACGTCAGTTTTGGTGGCATGGAATGAAACGAGACATTTCCGAATTTATTTCGAAGTGTTTAATATGTCAACAAGTGAAAGCGGAACATCAAGTGCCTACAGGTTTACTTCAGCTGATCATGATACCTGAATGGAAATGGGATCGAGTCACGATGGATTTTGTATCTGGGTTGCCAGTTTCGGCAAGTAAGAAAGATGCGATTTGGGTTGTTGCTGATAGACTGACTAAGTCGGCTCACTTTATCCCCGTACGTACGGATTTTTCATTGGATAAACTAGCTGAATTGTATGTTTCTCAGATTGTGAGATTACACGGGGTACCTATTTCTATTATGCCGGATAGAGATTCGAGGTTCACCTCGCAATTTTGGAAGAAATTGCAAGAAGCCTTGGGTACCAAGTTGCATTTTAGCATCGCTTTTCATCCACAGACTGATGGTCAATCCGAGCGGATAATTCAGATACTCGAGGATATGTTGAGATGTTGCATCCTTGAGTTTAGTGGTTCATGGGAGCGGTATTTACCTTTGATTGAATTCGCTTACAACAATAGTTTTCAATCAAGCATTAAGATGGCACCTTACGAGGCTTTGTACGATCGTAAATGCCGTACACCGTTGTTTTGGACCGAACTCGGTGAGAGTAAAATTTTCGGAGTTGATTTGATTAAAGATGCTGAGCAAAAAGTAAAAATAATTCGTGAGAGTCTGAAGGCAGCATCAGATCGTCAGAAGTCGTACGAGGATTTAAAACGAAGAGATATTGAGTATCAGGTGGGAGACAAAGTGTTTCTTAAGGTTTCACCTTGGAAAAAGATACTCAGATTTAGCCGTAAGGGCAAACTGAGTCCGAGGTTCATTGGGCCATATGAAATATCCGAACGAGTTGGTCCAGTTGCGTATAGATTGATTTTACCCCCTGAACTTGAAAAGATTCACGACGTCTTTCATGTTTCAATGCTTCGACGTTATAGATCTGATCCATCGCACATAATTAATCCATCAGAGGTTGAAATTCAATCCAATATGAGTTATGAAGAAGAACCGATTCGTATCCTAGCTAGTGAAGTGAAAGAGTTGCGAAACAAAAGGGTTCCGTTAGTAAAGGTGTTGTGGCTCAAACACGGAATCGAAGAAGCTACTTGGGAAACCGAGAACTCTATGAAAGAATGATACCCAAACCTATTTACCGGTAAGATTTTCGGGGACGAAAATTTCTTAAGTGGGGGAGAGTTGTGACAGCCCTAAATTGACCCTAGTCGAAAAGTGGTTTCGGGACCGCTAAACCAAGTCACCGAAGTATTTGAGTATAATATTTATTGTCTAAAATATGTGAATATGAGTGTGTGAAAGTTTTGAGCTTCGATTTGGTCAATTGTATGTGAATTTAGTTAATAGGACTTATGTGTGACACTTTTGAAATGTGATGGGTTAATCTATAAGGATCTATTAGTGCATGTTATGAAAATAATGGGTTTGCATGTCAAATTTCCACCTATGACAAGTAGTGGCCAGCCATGCTATGGGTTAAAATGTATTATAAACATTTTATGTTAGTGTTTTATGTTAGAAATAATAAAATAAAGAACATGGGTAATAAAATAATAGTGGTTAGTAGGGGAGAAACAAAAAAATTAGCTAGGTTGCTCCTCCATTGCCGTGAATTGAAGGAAGAAGAAGAGGGGAAGTTCGGCCAAGGTGGTTCTTTAGATTAAGGTATGTTCAATGTTGCTTTTGGAGGTTTACACATCCTTTGGAGGGTTAGCCTACTTCTATTTATCTCGTGGATGAAATTGGGGTTGTTGGAGAGTTAGGATTCGGCTAAGAGGCTTCAAAATTTTAGTTGATGCCTTGATACTACTAGCATGTTAGCTATATGGATATGTTAAGTTACTTGAAATGTTAGATAAATTTGAACTCCCTACCAAATTCTTTAGGCAACCCATGTTAGAAATTTCGGTATTGAGATGTCTAGATCTTTCGGCCATTGTAGCTATGGAGGAATAAAGTTTTTGTTTCTTGTTAAATTGGATGAATCTTGTTGTATGAGTGCTTGAACAAACTATGATTAAATGGATGCATAGATTCAAAATGGAAAGAATTGGCTATTATATTTGATGCTAATGCCGAATATGAAGATGATGAACTTGAATAAATAATATTCAGCTAGCATGATAAGTTATGAAATATTAAGTAGATGATATAATTGATTGGTGAAGTGGCTAATAGGGATTTTTAATGAAATTATGCCAAGGCCAAATGTATCATGAAGTAAATAAAAATGCTAAATGTGCATTATGTGCTTATATGTGTATTCGGCCAGGGGAGTTTGATATGAAGCTTTGATAGGTTTGAGAGATGAATGACCGAATGAGCTATAGGTTATGTATGGATGAATTTTATGCATATGTGTGTGTGGCATTAGTAGTTAATGGCATTCGGCATTGTTTAATTAAAATTAGAAATGAATGCTTGAAAGTTAAATAGGTCGCTCTAATGACCAAATATGCTAAAAGCTAATATATGGACAAATGATACGAATGAATTGGTTTTTGAAATGTATATGGTTGTCATATGTATGTGTTTGATTGAGAAGTAAATTTGTTTGATTTAGCTCAAGAGCTTAGAGGATCAAAGTTGGATAAGGGAAAGGAAAAAGTGATCGAATAGCCGTTGAAATCATTCGACAACATCCGAGGTAAGTCTTTGAGTAATGAAATTTAGCTCACGATTTAATAAGGCAATTATTTGTCTATGAGCATAATAATTAACTCGTGACTTGACGATTCTACTAGAAATTACATGGTAAAATAAATAAGGTATTTACTTGTAGCCGAATGGTTGTAGGAATCCTGTGGATTAACGAAAAGGGATTATGTTATTTGTGGGGGATTAATGAATCGATCGATGTATGGTTAGTAAACATGTTGTAATTGTATTCGAGTATCAGGAATGATATCCAGATGTGATATGATATATATATAATCATATACGTGTGAATGCTAATCAGGGTCTAAATCCGAGCTTGGTCTCGAAGGGCTTTTGAGCCAGTGCTAATAATCGAACTTAGTTTCGAAGGGCTTTTTAGAGCCAGTGTCATAACCGGACTTAGTTTCGAAGGGCCTTCGAGCCAGTAGTTTAATCCGAGCTTGGTCTCGAAGGGCTTTTGAGCCGGTGCTAAGAGTCGGACTTTATTCCGAAGGATGTTGCACCAGCATAATATTTGAGGGTGAAAACCCGTAAGTGTTCTTACGAGAAATCATATAATACATGCTGGAATAATTTTAATCACATGCGCTACTTACTGTAAGACAACCAGGTAAGTAATTTACCCTTGTTGAGAATGTGAATATACTTCAATTATGACTTTGAAATTCGATGGGAATGCTTAGCACATTATTTAAATCATCCGAACGTTTATGATCTGACTATGATGTATGAATTCCGAATATGAGAGTTCAATGTCATAGTTATGAATGTGTGTGCATATGCATGAAATGGACAGGGACATTTGAGATGAGATCATTCGGTTGTGGATTGGAGTTGGCCGGATAAATTGGTTTCACCTTTGTGATATTAATGATAAAAGTGATATCTCGGTTATGTTTCTATCCGGCCAAGGGATGAACAAATAAACTTGATATTATTATGCCATTCCTTTAAATGATTTCATTGCTTAAAACTTCCTAAGCATCGAAATGCTTATTCTCTGCTTTAATTCTCTGTTTTATAGATTTTGTTCGTCAGCTATCGGACTCGGGAGTGTCAAAGTCGAAGTCGTCCACACAAACAGCATATGTATTGAAGCCCTGTACAGGGAGATATCTAAATCGTAATGCATGAAGGTCAGAGTAGTCGAACCCTGAAACAGGGGAGACTTTAACTAATAAACTGTACTAATTGGCCTGACCAAAAATTATAGAAAAACATTTGCAGATGGATATATGAGTCTAGATTCTGGAAAAATTTACGGAATCAGTTTTCGAGTTTTGGAGCTTGAGATATGATTTTTAAGGTGACAGTGACGCAGTTAGCCAGCTTGTCTGGAAATTTTAAAATAAACTGTATAAATAAATGAATTAAGTCCGTTAACACCTCGTGTCCGACTCCAGAAACGGTCTCGGGTACGGGGTGTTACAATCTGAGTTTTGTACTGTGAGATAATTAATTTTTAGTGAAGAGAGGTTAGAACTGTCAGAAAGTGAAACAGGGGAAATTTTACTGAATAAACTGTACTAATTGGCTAAACCAAAAATTATGAAAATTTATGGTCGAAAGATATGTGAGTCTAGTTTTAGGGGAAATTTACGGATCTTAATTTGGAGCTCTTTAGATCGAATTATAAATAAGTAAGTGACTATGACTCGTGTGGACAGTTTAATGTGAGCATTTATTAGTAAATTGTGAAATCGTACTTACAAGAATGCTATATACATTAAGGATGTGGAATGGAGAGGAGGAGGAGGAAAACAAATATATGTGGAATACATGGAAACTATGGTATATGAAATATTGATATAATGAAATAAATGATATGTGTTTATAAGAAAATAGAAAGAGAATGATATTATCATGACATATATATATATGACTAGTCTCAATGTAATGCTTGTTGGGTATGGAGTTGAATTGATATGTTTCTGGCAAACATGTTATTTTGCGTATCTGAATTGTGGATTTTATAAAGATATGATCTAGTTTTAAATGTGAATGCTTGATGATTAAGCTGAAGATATTTTGTAAGATGATAATCTTGGTATAAATGTATAAGTGGTACTATAATAAACAAGGTAAAATGAGTATGAGAGACACATGTATGATGACATACAAATGCTATGTTTGTGGTTTAATTGAGAATATTTAATCATTAAATGAATACCATGTTATATGCTTTTGATGTTGTATAAGTGTGTAAGAGATTAAGGTTGACCAAAGCTTGGAAAATAGCCTAGGTCTATTCCACACAGGTAAAGACACGACCATGTGTCTCAGCCGTGTATGGAACACGACTTTGGGACACGGGCGTGTGAGCCTTAAAGCATGAAATTTCCAAGATTTTCGTGGTTCTCGGTTTAGTCCCGAACCCTTTCTAAAGTATGTTTTGGGCTTCGTAGACTCAAATAAAGGACTATGTGTAAGTGAATGAACGTTTTGAAATATGAATGAAATTTTATGGCCCGTATTTTAGTTTAATGTTTGTATGTTTGTCCAGTAACGCCTCGTACCTTATCCCGGCCTCGGGTACGGGTAAGGGGTCTTACATTTGTAGTCTCGAAACCACTGTTTCGATTTCATTGAAAAACAGGTAGTTACAAAATTTGCCAACGCTAACCAGTCTAAATCTCGCGACTTAAGTGGTTTCACTAGTACAACCTTCCAAACATATCAATTCACCAAAAGAGGGTGTGACTGGGGGTGTTCAATTAGTTCACTGACCCAAACTACCATTAACTGAATTAACCAACCCTTTTAAACCCTTGACCGCTAATTGGACTGAAATGTTTTCAAAAAAATTTAACTGAACCTAACTTTTTCGGTTAAGTCGGTTGGTTAACCGAATTAATCAAAATTTATATGTTCTTTTTTTATTTTTGGTTGAAACAAGTATAAAACATATCAAAAATTAACCAAATTATTTGAATTTAATATATGTAAAATGTCTATAAAAAATATAAATTTTCGGTTAATTCAGTTTATTCGATTAATTAAACGATTTCGAACCGAATTAACTATTAACCAAACTTCCAAAAAGTTATTCATCAACCTCGACCGAATTAATTCAGTTAACCAGTCGTTTAACTAAAATCGGTCGGTTAATCGAATAAATTTAGTTTTACCTGAAATTTGTATACCCTTAGGTGTGACATAATTACAACCATTGAAATGAGTTAATCTTCTTCTTGTTATTCTGATTTGGTTGTTTGTGTGTTTTTGTTATTTAATTCAATTAATTTATTTTATGCCTATTATCTATTTTATTGTTTATCATAATATAATTTTTAATTATTACTGTTTAGACTTATTATTATAGAAATAGATCTCTGGTTCAATTTGTCCTCCTTCGCGTACGATCCTCAGAATACTTCCCTGTGTTTCGTTGTTCACATCTATATTACAATTTGACTCATATTTATCTAATTTAATATATGTTTGGTATGATATTTTCTAGTCAAATATTCGCACATTTTGTGGCACACATTTGGCGGCAGTCATTGTCACTTTGATTTCTTAGACTTTCTTAACTTTCTCTAACCTTCATCCATGAACTCATGAATTTCAACATGAAAACTAAAATTTTGGTGTTGTTAGGGACTTGATTTCACTTAAAAATTCATTCAAAAATCAAAGGTTTTGGGTGGATTCTTGTCATTTGAATGAAGGACCAAATTGAAAGAAAACTTAAGTTTCTCTCTTTCTCCATTGTATGGACCTGTGAATGCATGGAAATATAAATAAAATTATTCATTTTCTTCCTTTTATAATTATCAAATAAAATAATATAAAATATCCTAACATCATAAATTTTATCCAAAGGTTATGATTTCATCTCACATTTTATCAAGATCCAATAATTAATATGTAGCCAAAATTCCATAATTTAATAAATATAATTATCTATAATCCATCAACCCATATTAATTCCATCTTCATCAAGTAAAACCAATGGCTCAAATTCAATACACATGTATAAGGCCATTTTGATAATGTTGTCAAAAATATTTGTACTTGAAAAATGGTCATTTTTCTCCTAATATTTTTTTATATTTATGTTTGAGCCATCCTCACTTTTGGTACAACTAAAACTTTAGTTTTTCAAATTTTCAATTTAACACTTTAACTTTTGAATATTTATGATTTTACCCTTCAATTTTCACACCTTTAAAATTTAGTATATACCTCAAGTTAATATCTCAGAACATACCATTTGTTTCAACTTTGTTAATATCTCAGAACATACCATTTGTTTCAACTTTCTTTGGTATCCAACAACCTTCTTTGTTAACACTAATGTATCATGTTTCATTTACCAGGGAAATTTACTATGCATGTTTTTGGATTAATACCACTTATATATCGTAGTGGTTTTAGAGGCATTACAAATATCCATGTGAACTTGATGATTTGAAGAAAAAAAATTACATGTCAAATTTTCATTGGTTGGTTTAGCGATTTGCTAATGGTGTTAACACAACACCAAATACCATAATAAATAAATAAAAATCATATTGATAGTTCAAGTACTACATTAGGCATTTTCAAAGTACATGTACCACATTAGGCATTTTATAAAAGTACAGGTACTGTAATAAGACACATATTGATAGTTCAAGTACCATATTGGACATTTTCAATGTATGATACCTCATTGGACATATTATGAAAGTACATGTACCAAATGTGACATTATCCCAAAAATATATAATATATATCGATGAATATTTTTAAATTATAATATTAAAATTCTCTGCACATCAATTTTTATTAAAAATATTTTTATTAATTTATTTTTATAGTTTTTAACTATAATTAATTTAAAATCAGTCTAGCCAATCAAATACAAACCTATTTAATTCAACCAACTAAATTAGGTAATACTTATTATTTAATGTTTGGAAAGCCGCCTAGTAATTGGATTTTGGTGTAATTACTTGTAATTACATAGGGGTGGCATGTTTGGGTAACCATTATAGTTGGTGGGTTGCATCGAATTTGGTGTAATTAGAGCATCCCAATTATACTGTAACACCTTAGACCCGGTCTAGGCGTCCAAACCAAGTTTGGGGAGTTACATCTCTCGTACTAAAATTTCATAAATTCAAACATAGTCGAATTAAACCATATAATACATAACATTCATCACAACGAAATAACACCTACTCATCATAAATTCCATAACATAATATAACATCAATCCCTATTATTAAAGCTTATTAAAAATATAATAGTTTGATCGAGCTTCCGCGACCCTGGCCCCGATCAAGACTGGGGTCTACCTGAAACCAGATCAATGAAAGTGTGAGTTGTGAACTCTGTGTGAAAAAGGAGTCTATTCTATTAGCATTCATTCACGATGAAATTCCAGTTTTAGTTATTCAATTCATTTCAGAAACATTTGCAACTCAAATTCGAATAAACCAACTACGTATATACAGATATGCCATTTCAGTTCATATGCGGTACCAATCAAGTTCAGATGTAATTTTCTATTCCCACCAGCTACACACCATCTCCTGCCATCCCAACACACCATTAAGGACACTCAGTGTCCATCCAACCCTGCACACCATCAAGTGTTCATTGACACTTTTACAGAAACGCAGCTTAGCTACTAAATTAGTACGTAACAAGTGCCAAAATCAGATATAATTTTAGTGGTAAAGCCACGATATCATAATAGATTTCTTCTTCCTTCACAGCATCTCACCCCATACCAATGCAAAATGCATTATTGTAAGACATGTTTAGTCATCCCAATACTTTACAGATTTAGCCCAAACAGTTCAATGACAAAGTGATATTATAGTATATATTTAATTGTGCGAACTACATATCAGTCTCAGTGAAACAGACTGTCCTTGTATATACAATTTCAGTCATTCATACATTGGGGAGACCAATATCAAAGTTTAGCATCGTTCTCGGCCTCAGAAACAATTTCTGGGCCCAACATGCTTCCATACAGCCTGGGCACATGCCCATGTACCTTGGTCGTGTGGTTTTCAAGCACAAATAGTAAGTGACACGGCCTGGGCACACGCCCGTGTCCCTGGCCGTGTGGTTCTTAAGTACAAATAGTGAGTTACACAGCCTAGGCACACACCTGTGTCCCTAGACGTGTGGTTCTTAAGTAAAAACAGAGAGTTACACGGTCTGGGCACATGCACGTATCCCTTGCCGTGTGGTTCTTTCCCAGGCCATGTGAACCCTACACTATTATTGGCCACACATGTCCTAGCCACACGCCCGTGTGGCCTTAATTCAGTAAACAGTAAGTTACATGGTCATTCGTACAACTTGCCACACGTCCGTGTGGCCCACACGGCCTAGTCACACGCTCGTGTGCTTGGCCATGTGGTGTCGACAGCCACCATTTTTGGCGATTCGAATCTTGAAAGTAGAGTTTCCAATACGCACCTAATTTTTTTTTTGACGAGAAAATAATACGGAGACTACTCGGAACCTAATTAATCATTCCACAACCAATTACACAATCAATTTCAACATTTAGCAAAAATAACCTATCGCTAAAAACATGTCGAAAAATTTGACGTTATTTTCTTTCAATTCGCACACTCACCTCGTACGAAATAGAAGAAATCAAGCTAATACGATGGATTAACATCTTCTTCCCTCTCTTTGCCTAACAAAGTAACCAAACGAAGGTTTAACAGAATTCAAATAAATGAGTAAAGACCTGTTTAGGCAGAGAATATTAACAAAACAGAAATCTCAAATGAAAAGAAGTCACAGTAAAACTTACGCAAAATCGACCTTTTAGGCAACCAGACTTCACAATTCAGATAACAATCAAATGCCGAAAAAAAATAAAGGAAGAAACAAGGCTACACAAGAACTAAGATTTTAAGAAAAAAATGAAAAGAACGATAGCATTCTTTTAAGTTAACCACCACCCCTTCCGGCATTTGCAAAAAAAAAATCCCTAATGTGTACTACAGGATTCGAACCTGGAACCAGACAGATGCTTAACCAGTGAACCAGCAGGCTCATTCTTGTCACCGATTTACCTAGAATTGCATTTAACCACCTAACACATGGATAGGGGTTGTTTTAAAATAACAACACTTTAGCAGCGCAATTCAAACTTTAGACCTTAAACACACAAGCAAAGCATAGAACCACAAATACAAAACTTAATTACTACAGATTCCCACAATTAGACTCTTAAACTTTCAGGGCGTTACAACTCTCTACCCCTAAAAGAAATTTTGGCCTCAAAATTTTACCTGAATTGAACAGATACGGATACAATCGTCGAATAGATTCTTCCGGTTCCCACGTGGCTTCCTCAGTACCGTGGTTCCGCCATAGAACTTTCACTAGAGGAATAGTTTTTCTCCTCAGCATCTTAATGTCACGTTCCAAGATCTGGATAGGCTCTTCTTCAAATGTCAAGTTCGATCGTAACTTGATCTCATCAACAGTAACAACGTGTGATGGATCTGATTGATACCGTCTCAGCATCAATACATGAAACACATCGTGAATCCGATCCAGCTCTGGTGATAACTCTAACTAATAAGCAATAGGCCCAACCAGTTTCAAGATACGGTAAGGTCCGATAAATCTCGGGCTTAACTTGCCCTTGCGTCCAAATCGGAGGACTTTTTTCCACGGTGACACTCTCAAGAAAACCCGATCACCAATAGAAAACTCAATATCTTTCCTTTTTAAATCAACGTAAGATTTTGTCGATCAGACGTGGCTTTCAATCAGTCTCTAATTACTCTCACTATGTTCTCCATTTTCGAAACCAATTTAGGACCCAGTATCCGGCACTCACCTAATTCTGTCCAACATAGCGGGGTACGACACTTACAACTATATAAAGCCTTGTATGGTGCCTTTGAATACTAGACTAAAAGCTATTGTTATAAGCGAACTCTACCAACGGTAGGTACTCCTTCCAGCTACCCCTGAAGTCTATCACACAACCTCGAATCATATATTCTAGGATCTGGATGACTCAATCTGACTGTCCGTTAGTCTGAGGGTGGTACGCAGTATTGAAATTAAGTCGGGTGCCTGACGCCTTATAGAGTTTCTTCTAAAATCGAGACGTAAATCGTGAATCTCTGTCAGAAATGATCTAGACCAATTCCGTGAAGTCTCACAAATTTAGCGATGTACATTTTAGCTAGCTTCTGTAAAGAATAATCTATTCGGGTAGGAATGAAATGGGCTGACTTGGTCAACCGATCAACGATGACCCAAACTAAATCTTTTTTTATCGGAGTTAAAGGAAAACCCATAACAAAATCCATGGTTATTCGCTCCCACTTCCACTGGGGAATCTTGACCGGTTGAAGTAACTCAGACGGTAGTTGATGTTCTGCCTTAGCATTTTGACAGTCAAACAATGGGACACAAAATTGACTACCTCCCATTTCAGTCCGGGCCACCAGTAGAGTTCTTGGATATCTCAGTACATTTTATTCCCACCAGGATGCATGGCATAGGGACTGTCATGCGCCTCCCGAAGAATCGAAAGCCTTAATTCATTATCGTTGGGTACACAAATCCACCTTTTTAAGCATAACACATTATTGCTATTCAAGCTAAAATCAAAATTCTCGTTTGAACCCACATGTCACAACCGCTGCACTAAGGTCTCATCATTCAACTGTTTTGCTCGAATCTATTCTACCCAACTCGGTCTAAGTTGTAATTCTGCCAACAATCCTCCATCTTCAATCAAATTCAAATGAGCGAACCTCACTCTCAGGTTAATCCTTACTTTATGACTAAGGGCGTCAGCCACTATATTAGCTTTATCGGATGGTATTCTATCGAGCAATCATAATCTTTTAATAACTCAACCCATCATTGCTGCCGGAGGTTTAACTCTTTTTGGGTTAACAAATATTTGAGACTCTTGTGATCGGTATAAATAATACACCTTTCACCATACAAATAATGTATCCAGATCTTTAGAGCAAACATAACTATAGCTAGTTCAAGGTCGTGGGTGGGGTAGTTAAGCGACCACCTTACCGTATTGCATAAGCACACACCCCAACCCAACATGTGAAGCATCACTGTATACCATAAAGTCTCGATCCGATTTCAGTTGAACTAAAACTGAAGCTTATGTCAAAACAGACTTAAGCTTATCGAAACTAGACTATTGTGCCTAAGACCACACGAACGGGGCATTCTTATATAACTATTTTGTCAAAGGTAATGCAATAAGAGAAAACCCCTCGACAAACCTCTGGTAGTAACTGGCTAAACCCAGGAAGCTACGAAGCTCAGATACATTTTTGGCTATTTCCATCCAACAACAACTTCAATTTTCTTGGGATCTACTCGGATCCCCTCCGCCGTCACCACATGCCCTAGAAAAGTGACTTCCTGCAACCAGAACTCACACTTACTGAACTTGGCATATAATTATTTTTCTCGGAGTACCTGAAGTACAATGCGAAGACGATCATCATGTTCCGTCTTAGTTTTAGAGTAAATTAAGATATCGTCAATGAAAGCCACCACAAACTGATCCAAGTATGGTTGAAATACCCGATTCATCAAATCCCTAAATGTCGCCAGGGCATTCGTTAATCGAAAGGCATCACTAAAAACTCGTAGGGTCTATAACGAGTCTTGAAGGCAGTTTTGTACACAGTATTCTCTTTGACTTTGAGCTGATGGTAACTAGATCGTAGGTCAATTTTTGAAAAGACGGACGCTCCTCTAAATTGGTTGAACAAATCATCAATCCTTGGTAATGGATACTTGTTCTTGATTGTTAACTTGTTCAACTATCTATAATCAATGCACATTCTCATCGACCCATCTTTTTTCTTAACAAACAATACTGGTGCCCCCATGGAGACACACTCGGTCAAATGAATCCTCTGTCGAGGAGTTCCTAAAGTTGCACTTTTAGTTCGGTCATCTCTTTCAGTACCATGCGATAGGGTGCAATAGACACTAGAGTAGTACCTGGTAACAGATCAATTTCAAACTCCACCTCTCTATCAAGAGGTACTCCTGGTAATTCCTCAGGAAAGACGTCTGAAAATTCCCTAATGATACGGATATCTCCCATGGATATCTTTTTAGAAGCAGAATCGGATACTTAAGTTAGGTATGTTTCACATCCCTTTTGGGCTAATTTGTTGCTGTAAGAGCGGAGATTACGTTAGAGAGATAATCTCGACACTCACCAATCATAACCACCTCATCATTTTCAGTCAGTTTCAGGGTAACCCTCTTAGTTGCACAATCTAGACTAACCCGATACTCACTGAGCCAATCCATTTCCAAAATTAAGTCAAACTCATTAAAGGGTAATTCCATTAGGTCAGCTGGAAATACCAAACCCTGGAGTTCTAGAGGTACTTGCCTGTATACTCTATCAATCTAGATTGATTGACTTAACGGACTAATTATAAAAAACTCTCAGCAGTATACCTAGCAGTTAAACCCAGATTTACAGAAACTACACTAGGTATGTATGAGTATGTAGAGCCTATATCTATGAGAGCATAATACAAGACAGAATGAATAAAGAAGGTACCTGTAATGACATCATCATCATTGCTCACTTCACGGCGTTTCGCCGCATAAACCAATGCCGACTGACGACCTCAGTCTAACCAGCACCTCTACCTAATGTTTGCTGCCCTCTCCCAATTCCATTACCACCACCCCTACTAGCACCATGACCTTTAAAAGGTTGTTGAGTCTCTCTCGGAGGTCGAACAAAATTTGGGGTCGAAGTCTGAACCATACCAGACACTGAATCAAGTCGACAGGGGCAATCCCTAACTTGATGCTCCATCGAACCACAATAGAGGGGCACTCCTAGTTTTGTCCAGCACTCGCCTGGGTGGCGCTTCCCACAATCAGTACACTACTGAATCTCAGTTACTACGGCTGGTGCCTCGACCCTCGGGGGCCTATCAAACCTCGCTCGCTTCTTAGGACGCTAAACAAAACCAGAGGAACCCAAATCTCTCTTAACTTTATTTTGATCCTTCTCACAATCCCGCCGTTCACGCTCAATGCACTTCAATTTTTCTACTATTTTTGCTTTATCAACCAAAACTGCGAAAACTCACTCCCTTCGAGGAGCTATCAAAACTCGCAGATCATATCTAAAACCTTCTTCGAACCTCACACACTTGTCGTAGTTAGATGCTACCAATGTCCGTGCATATCTACTCAATAGCAGAAACTCAGCTTCATACTCAGCCACAGATCGGTCACCCTAAACTAGACTCATAAACTTACGTCGACGAGCCTCAACATAACTCACTTCCACATACTTACTCTAGAAGGTGTTCTTGAAATAATCCCAGTTCACTTGTTCAGGCCGAGCACCTTACTCAACGGTTAACAACCATTGGTAAACTTCGTCTCAAAGTAGAGACACTGTGCCCTTGAATTTTGAGTAGGAGTGCAATCAAGATCTTTCATAATACATTCGGTAGCCTCTAGCCAATATTCAGCAACAGTAGGAGAGACTCTTATGACACCCCTAAATAGTTCAGCACTATTCGACTAAAGTTATCTAGTAACTGACCCTCAGCCTCCCGATCCTGAGTGGATCCCAGCGACCCTTTTTAATGCCTAGATCATGGCTTAGGACAATACGTCGTCTCTAACCGTCGGAGTCTAAGACTCCGTCTTAACAGTGGGAGTACCAACTGTCTCGCTGGTCTCCAAATTAGGCATGCTACCCATAGAGGATGACTCAACTCGAGCTCTTTCTCCCTGATGTCTTCAACGCCCCCGCATACCACGTCCACGACTACCACGTGAACTCATTTTGGCAATTTAGCTACAATGGCAGAATACACAGATCAGTTCAAACATTCAACAAAAGAATTCCACCAGTTCACATCCTAAGCACTTGTTACCAGTAACAATTTAAGTATCACAATCTATATAACAAAAAAGAAATACTCACAGGGCCAGCATTGGAGGCTCGATCGTCGCTAAAGTTTTAGTGCTTCCTTACTAGCTCAAATACCAAACTATCATTAACTACTTTTCTCCTACATTATAAGCCTAAACACAGTCCGAGTGTTGTCAAACCTGGCTCTGATACCATTAAATATAACACCTTATACCCGGTCTAGGGGTCCAGACCAAATTTGGGGAGTTACATCACTCATACTAGAATTTCATAAATTCAAACACAGTCGAATTAAACCATACAATGCATAACATTCATCATAATGAAATAACACCTATTCATCATAAATTCTATAACATAATATGTGACAGCCCTAAAGTGACCCTAGTCGGGAAGTGGTTTCGGGGCCACAAAACCGAGTCATAAAAATAATTAGCTGTCATATTTGATGCTTATTATATGTATATATGCATGTGTGAAAATTTCATGTTTGAATTTTGTCAATTGTAAGTGAATTTTATCAAATAGGACTTATGTGAGAAAATTTAGAAATGTGCTAGGCAAATGTGAAATGGCCTATTAATGCATGTTGTGAAAATGATGGGTTTGCATGTCAATTTACCCAAATTTAAGCTTAGTGGCCGGCCATGCTATGAGTGGAAACATGTCACAAACATGTTATGTTAGTGATGTATGTTAGGAAAAATAAAATAAGGAGTATGGGTAATAAAGAAATGGAAAAAAAAAAGGAAAGAATGTCTGTGATTGTCTCCCCCCCATTGCCGTGAGTGGAAGAAAAGAGAACAAAAAAAAAGTGTTCATCCTTTGGTTCATCCTTGGCCGAAAATTCTAAGGAAGAAGGAAGGAGTTCTTGCTTCATGTTTGGTTTGGAAGAGGATTAGGAGGAGGTTCGGCCATACTTGTATCTAGATTAAGGTATGTTGATGTTGTGCCATGAGATTCATGCATGTTTTTAGTTGCTAGCTTGAGTTCTAATTAGCCATGGTTCAAATCTTTGCTATGTCATGGGGATGATATTCGGCCAAGGTGGATTTTGTGTTAATGTCATTGCATGCTAAATGTGAAGCTTGTTAATGATACATGTGATGGTGGATTGATTAACTCTTGGATTTTCTTTTAGCATTTTTGAGTGAGACATTAAGTTCTTTGTTTAACCATGATCAAAATTGAATGGTAAGGTGTTGTGATGTATTCGGCCATGGTATATCCATAAGTATGATTTATGCTTATTGCATGGTAGGTAAGATTTGTGTTTTGGATTTATGTTTATGTTTGGTTATAATCAACCTTGTGATTCGGCTCTTACACATATATATATATATATATATGTTTGCACATGATGTATTGGCATGACATATATAATATCTCAAGGTATATATTTTCATATGATGGTGTTTCGGTTATGGAGTAAATGATGGATGCGTATTGAGTTATAATATGTAATGCATTAGTTAGTAAAATGTATGCCATTTGTGTGTGGTATTAAGTATATAATTGGCCTCAACATAAACATGCATATTCGGCCACATGAATGAGTACATAGGTTGATGTGTTTGTTCGGCCATAGGTAAGCATATTGAAGGATTTATCTTGACTTAGAAAATTCGGCTAAGGAGAATACTAACTAATGTGTTGAGTTTGATTCATGATTCCGTACATATGTGACTTTGATGTCTAATGAATTATATATGGGCTAAGTACCTTGAGTTCCTCTTTTCGATGCTCAAATGATTAAATCAATTTATTTGTTAAATTAAGCTCAAGAGCAAAGGGGAACTAAATCCGATAAAGGGAAGGAAAAAGTGGTCGAATAGCCATCGAAATCGTTCGACAACATCCGAGGTAAGTTTTCGAGTGATGGAACTTAGATTATGATTTGATTAGATCATATTTTAAGCGAATCAAAATCATGCTCTTTGTATGTGGCTATTGAGCCGAAATTGCAAGAGTGATAAGTGTCTTGTGTTTGAGTTTTGCTAATGAAAATGAAATACGAATGTGTCATGATTTATTGTTAAATGTGCATGGTTATTCGAATGATGTCCGGGCTAAGTCCCGAAGGCTTTGTGCTAAGTGACCATATCCGGACTAAGATCCGAAGGCATTGGTGCGAGTTACTAATTCCGGGCTAAGCCCGAAGGCATTGGTGCGAGTTACTAAATCCGGGTTAAGTCCCGAAGGCATTTGTGCGAGTTACTATAACCGGGCTATGTCCCGAAGGCATTTGAACGAGTAGCTATATCCGATTAAATTCCGAAGGTACGTAATTCGGGAATGAACGATCTTGCTGTAAAAATTTCAGTTAATACGCTTGTAACATCCCAACATTGAGGTATGTTTCGTATGTGCTTTGAATTAGTTGAGCCCTTACAAATAAGTATTCGCTCAGTTGATAAATGAGCTACCGGCCTTTGGCTAAGTTGATCTTTGTGTATGAATATAAGGGTTGGTAATGTGAAGTAAGTATGATATTGAAAATTTGTGCATATGAAATTATCTGTTTAGCTACATGAATGCTATACTTTGGTTGTGTCTAAATTCTTTGCTCAAAACTTACTAAGCATTTAATGCTTACTCCGTTTCTTTGATTCCCTGTTTTATAGATTTTGGTTCTTCAGCTATCGGACTCGGGATTTTGAAGTCGAAGTCGCCCACACTATCAAAGCTCCTTTTGGTATACTTTTGGTTGAACTTTGAAATGGCATGTATAGGACCACCCTTTTGTTGTTGGTCATGAACCCTTCGGTATTGTGTAAATTTGGATAGCCATGCGAAAATGGCTTAAATATACTTTGATCATAGCATTATAGTCGTTTTGTATGTTGTCCGTCGAGAGGTATGGAAATGTTGGCAACGGTTAGCCATGGGAATGGTTATTCATGATCACTTTTGATATATGTATGACAAACTCTAGTTGATCCATGAAGGATCATGAAATAGGTAAAGTTTACCTTAAAAATAGATGCTGGCAGCAGCAGTGATGTTGATGTGAAAAATCACTAAAAATAGTAAGAATGGAATTAAATAGTGAATAAATTATGTAATCGAACCTTGATGAATCTATTTTCATAGGAGAGTAACGAAACGTTCATATGAACAGTATATTATGAGATGCTAAAGTTTTCGTGAGACAGGGTCATAACGGTTTCTGGATCCCCTGATCTGACTTTGGAAATTCATTATAAATTAACCAGAGACATTTAGAAGTCATGCCATATATGTATAGATTTCTCTTTGAGTTTAGTTTCTATATAAACAAAAGGCATTAGTATTTAAGCCCTGTACAGGGAGATATCCAAATCGTAATGCATGAAGGTCAGTGTAGTCGCACCCTGTAACAGGGGAGACTTTAACTAATAAACTGTACTAATTGGCCTGACAAAAAATTCTATAAAAAATATGTAAATGGACATATGAGTCTAGTTTCAGGGAAAAATTACGAAACTGATTTTCGAGTTTTAGAACTCAAGATATGATTTTTAAGGTGACAGTGACACAGTTAGCCAACTGCCTGGAAATTTTTAAAATGGACCGTAAAGGTAAATGAATTAAGTCGGTTAGCACCTCGTGTTCGACTCCAAAAACGGTCTCGGGTATGGGGTGTTACATAATATAGCATCAATCCCTATTATTAAAGCTTATTAAAAAGATAAAAGTTAGGCCGAGCTTCCGCGACCTTGGCCCCGATCAAGACTGGGATCCACTTGAAACTAGATCAATGAAAGTGTGAGTTATGAACTCAGTGCAAAAAAATAGTATATTCTATTAGCATTCATTCAAGATAAAATTTCAGTTTCAGTCATTCAGTTCATTTCAGAAATATTTGCAACTCAGATTTGAATAAACCAACTACGTATATACAGATATGCCATTTCAGTTCATATGCAATACCAATCAAGTTCAGATGTAATTTTCTATTCCCACCCGCTACACACCATCTTCTACCGTCCCAACAAACCATTAAAGACACTCAGCGTCCAACCAACCTTGTACACCATCAAGTGTTCATTGACACTTTTACAGAAACGCAGCCAAGTTACTAAATTAGTACGCAACAAACACTAAAATCAGATATAATTTTAGTGGCAAAGCCATGATTTCAGAACAGATTTCTTCTTCCTTCACAGCATCTCACCCCATACCAATGCAGAATGCATTATCGTAAAACATGTTTAGCCATCCCAATACATTACAAATTTAGCCCAAACAGTTAAATGACAGAGTGATATTACAGTATATATTCAATTGTACGAACCACAGATCAGTCTCAGTGAAACAGACAGTCCTCGTATATACAATTTCAGTCATTTGTACATGGGGGAGACCAATATCAAAGTTTATTATCGTTCTCAGCCTCAGAAACAATTTTCGGGCCCAACATCCTACCACACGGCCTGGGCACATGCCCATGTGCCTTGGTCATGTTTTTTCAAGCACAAATAGTGAGTTACACTGCTTGGGCACACGCCCTTATGCCTAGCTGTGTGGTTCTTAAGTATAAACAGTGAGTTACACGGCCTGGGCACATGCCCGTGTCCCTGGCCGTGTGGTTCTTGCCCAGGCCGTGTGAACCCTGCACTAGCATTGGCCATACATGGCCTAGCCACACTCTTACGTGGCCTTTATTTAGTAAACAGTGAGTTACACGACCATTCGCATGGCCTACCACACGGCCTAGTCAGACGCCCGTGTGCTTAGCCGTGTGGCGTTGACAACCACCACTTTTGGCAATCCAAAACTTGAAAAGTAGAGTTTTCGGTACGCACCTGATTTTGTTTTGATGAGGAAATAATAAGGAGACTACCCGGAACCTAATTAATCATTCCACAACCAATTATACAATCAATTTCAACATTTAGCGAAAATAACCTATCGCTAAAAACATGTCGAAAGATTCAACGTTATTCTCTTTCAATTCGCACACTCATCTTGTACGAAATAGAAGAAATCAAGCTAATACGGTGGATTAACGTCTTCTGCCCTATCCTTGCCTAACAAAGTAACCAAATGAAGGTTTAACAAAATTCAAATAAACGAGCAAAGACCCGTTTAGATAGAAAATGTTAACAAAACGGAAATCATATGTAAAAGGAAGCCACAGTAAAACTTACGCAAAATCGACCTCTCAGGCAACCAGACTTCATAATTCAGATAACAATCAAATGCTGGAAAAAAAAGAAAAATAAAGGAAGAAAGAAGGAGACACAAGAACTAAGATTTTAGGGGAAAAAATGAAAAGAATGATAACATTCTTTTAAGTTAACCACCACCCCTTCCGGCATTTGTAAAAAAAAATATTCCCTAATGCATATTATGGGATTTGAACCTGAAACCAGACAGAATATAGATAAATGTTTAACCAGTGAACCAGCAGGCTCATTCTTGTCATCAATTTACTCAGAATTGCACTTAACCACCTAACACATGGATAGGGGTTGTTTTAAACAAACAAAACTTTAGCAACGTAGTTCGAACTTCAGACCTTAAACACAGAAGCAAAACACAGTACCACAAATACAGAACTTAATTACTATAGATTTCCACAATTAGACTCTTAAACTTTTGGGGCGTTACGTATACATTCCAATTCTTAGGGTTTGAGAATTAGAATAATTACACCCAGATTCAATTTTAAAAGTTTATTTTTATACATGCTATAAAATTATGTTATAAGCATAACATGTATGAGTGTTTGGGTTGGATATAGTAAAAAATATATATTATAAAATCTAAAAACTTATATTATAAAAAAAATTGTGTCTTTTATAAAATTATAACAAAAAGATATATTATTTCTATTCTAAAAAATTTCTATAGTTATAGCCAAAATTTTATTATAAAAATTAATTTAAATGTTATAAAAGTTTTATTATTTATAAAATTTATGGCTATGGACAAAACTTATTAATGTGCGCGTCCTATATATTATAAAAATAATATATTTATTCATAAAAAATGTTATAACTTTTTTATTATGATAACTTATTTATAAAATAATTTTTAAAAGTAATCGTAAAAAAATATATTATTTATAAGAAGTGTTATGAAAGTTTCGAACAATTTATATTTTTTTATAAATGTTAAATATCACAAATTTTATATTATTTTGACCTAATTTACGTATTATAATAAAGGGATATAACCTAACATAAGGCTTTCTCCAATTTAAGTTTATATAAGTTTTTATAATTAAAATTGCATACTATTTGAACTATGAACCTAAATATTATAAGGTCGATGTTAATTATGAAAATAGAAAAGGTTTTCTTACACCATATCGTGAAGTATGTTACCATTTAAGAGAATAGTACTAAACACAAGCACAATAGACAACTCACAAACTATTTAATTTGATACATTTAAGGCTTCGAAATGTGATTTAGAAGGAATTTGTTGTTCTAAATAAATATTTCTCATATCAACATCACCTTAATATAGCATAAAAAAATGGTGGATCATACTGTAGCATGTTACATATTTTATAACTTCAAACATAGGTGAAATTGAGATGATCCATATACTTTGAAGAGTATATGAAAGAAGGAAATATTGATAATCTTAATGCTATATATTCAAATTCAAATGATGATGAACTTGGTCAATGACTAACAGATGACGATGAGAAGCATATGTTAAATATTAAACATGGAATAACCAAACAAATATGCATATGATGTTTATTTTTCTCGCTATTTTTATTAGTAATAGTATTATTATATACTTCTTTAGACTAACATAATATAGATGATGGTTTGATTTTAATTTTTGTTAGTTGTTTAGAAATTATTTTTATCATACTAATATTTTTATAACAATTAATATTTATTTTTAAATATAAACTATATAATTATGTAATTATAATTTATACTACTAAATATAATATACAAAATTACGATATAATTACATTCTATGAGTCAAACAAATATAAAAAATTATAATTTTTTATAAATATAAAAATATATAATTACTATTCTAATAATTACATTATTTTATTTTATTGCTATCAAATACTACTCATTCTCTATAAAAGAGAGGACAAATAAATAGTCATATCACTTATGCGACCTGTAAAAGTCATGCAAAGACGGTAGAGACGTCAAACTTTGACTGGATGAATTAGTCCATACACAAGCCAAGAAAGAGGCCAAGTCCCACAAATCTTGTCTTTACCCTCTTTATACCTCCGGTCAGCTTTCTCAAATTTCTGGTAAAGGATCGATGGCATTTTGAACTTTTGAACCAGATGGGGTCACTTCTTTTGTCCCATTGTGGGCAGACCAGGCAAGGCCATCAGGGCAGGCTCAAGTCCATACAATTCAGAGCTGGAAGGAAGAATTATGTAAGCAGAAAATGCAGCATATATGTCCTTTTATATGCTTCGATAAAAACAACAACCATACCCTGGAATGCCACTGTGATTAATTGTATTATTGCCTATAGATGTTTCATCAAATTCAACCCAATGGCAATGACTCCAAATTTGAGATGGTTCCAAATGGTGTAAAGTGTACCCCAGATTTGAAACACCACAGGTCTGCTCTCATTCACTATAAAGTTGCCACAAACTCAAGCTAAGAATTTAGGTAATCTTTAACCCGAAGGTCTCATGAATATAACTTTTCTCTAACAAGGTTAAGTCCCTACTGATTAGTAAAGTCTCTTCAAATTTTGTGAACAATAAAAATAGTCGGAGAGAGCTTTCCTCGCTTTGAGGTATTGCATTTCGATAATAAAGTCTTACAAAAACAAATCCTGACAGCTACAGTGTCAATAATGATTCAAAACAAACAAAAGCTCCAGCACAAAGTTAAAGAATGAAGAGCAGTAGGGAGTAGGGCTTCCACCATAGATGTCACTCACAGACAACACTATTACATGTGAAAGAATTCTACTCAGGTTTGCTATTCTAGAGGTTCGAATCCAGTGGCAACTAAGAATCTTTGAATTTCAGGCATCTAGTCTAGGAATGGAAGTTCTGTCATTTGGAATTGGCTTGTATCTACAGATGTTACTCGGACAGGTTTGTTACTTTGTGTTTTTTGCGGCAACTAAGATTGAGCTGAAGCTGAAGTATTATTTTAATTTTTAGTTGCAATCATCTGCATTTGCTGCTTTTTTTAATGTAATAAATGAATGAAAATATGCTCTTTTTATCTCTTGCCTGTTCAACAAATACTTTGGCCTTGTTTTGGTATTATATGTTGCAAAGACATGTACCTCTCTATCCTTTTTAGAATATTTGTATTCAACACATAAATTAAATATACTCATACAAAATATATATCCTTATTCAGCTATCATACTTAGTAGTTTAGAATCTTCAGAGAATTGAAAAGATACTCTTATTCAGGCTCCTACGTGAAGTTTTATTATTTCATTCAATAAATATTTTAAAAAAATTTTAATCCACCGTTTTTTTTATAATATTAAGTGATAGATGATATAATATAATTTGAACTCGTGCCAAAATAAATGTCTCTCAAAATTTTAATCACTACTCCATACAAGCAAGTAAGTCAAGACAGAACATATTAACTTTGTCGAAACCATTTTTTTAAAAACGGAAAATCGACTTTTGAAAACGAAAAGTTGGGAGTCGCCACCAATCGTTTTTAATAGGGTATGATTGGATCACCTCAAAACACGGACGTTTTTAATAAATAAATAAATTTTTCAAAACGACGATTTTGATCTGCGAAAATAGAAAACCGGTTCAGGAGTCAGTTACGTACGAGGAAGGATTAGCACCCTCGACACGCCCAAAATTGGTACTTGATTGATTATTTAGTGCCTTAATGTTGAAAATTAAAGATTTGGACAGAGTTCAAGACGCGATCCTCCTTTTATTGGCTTTTAAAACATTTAGGTAAGTCAAATGTGTATTAAAGACCATCTCACCTCAAGGTAAAACATTACATCCAGTACATTAAGACAACATTTTTTACCCTCAATTGTGAGCTTGCCTTTAAAACGTGTGTTTTAGCCTTGAGAGGATATTCGAATATTCAAAACAAACAAAGAAAGCGAAACCCAGTACATTAGGGCACGATCCTTCGAATTCTTTAAATACCGAACATTGCCTTTATTTTGAAAAATTTTGAGAGAAGATCAATGGATAAATGAATTAAGGACAGATTTTTTTTAAAATGATGATAATAGACAACATGAAAATAATAATATGAGAATAATGCTAACCATATATAAATAATAAAAAATAATAATAATAGTAATTAATAGAAATAATTAATAATAAATAGTAATAATAAATACACTACAAGAAAATAGACTTTTAGCAGCGCTTTTTTAGCCTTTAGCTGCGCTTTTTAAAACGCCACAAAAAACGCCGCTATAGGTAACGCCACAAAAATTTGTGGCGTTTATTGAAAAAAACGCCGCTAAAAGTGCTGGCTTTTTAGCGGCGTTTGCTAAAAATGCGCCGCTAAAAGTGCTGCCTTTTAGCGGCGTTTGCTAAAAATACGCCGCTAAAAGTCATAACTTTTGGCGACGCTTTTCCCACAAACGCCGCTAATTTTGACAGATTTGCAATTTTTTTCACCAATATCCAACCCTTCCTGCATTAAAATCCAACCAAATACAATAAATATAATATAAAATACAGCCAAAAACAATAAATTTAGCATAAAAATACAACCAAAAACATTAATTCTAAATGATACTTCAAATTTAACTAAAGATATATGATATAATTAATAAATAAAATATAATTTTAAATATTATTACAATAATGTTAAACGTAATAAAGTGAAAAACATTCTTACAATGAGAAAACTAATGTCTAAGATGGCGGCTTTTGCGATTGCTGAAACATCTGCATCATCTGCTGAAGCTGTAGCTGGAGGTCATCGTACTTTTTGCTCTGCTCTGCTACCATCGCTCGTGCCTCTGCCTCTCTCGCTGCTGCCGCTGCCTCCCTTTCTGCTGCCTCCGCTCTAAGTTGTTGCTGGAGTTCTTCATATTTTCGTTGAACCTCGGCAATTTGCTCAACCATGTTCGTTTGCATCTGAGCTATCTGGTCTCTTAACCTCTGAACTTCAGCTTGAGCTTGACTTCCGGAAGGCATGTATTGCTGGGAGCCGAATCCAAAATATTGGGTCGGGGTAACACTAGATCCTTGAAATCGAACCCGACCGTACCTTTCAGGACCCAAAACTTCAGTGATAATTCTGTTATCAATGTTCTCAAGATTAATAGAACTATCAGACGAAGCAATCGCTTCATATTCCGCCTTCTTCTCCTTTAGTTTCTCCTAAAAAATCAATTAAAAAGTTAGAAACGAAATATATAATAAAAAGGAATGCAACATAACTTAACATTATTTAAAACTACTAATGATAAATTGAATTAAACAATTATAATTAAAGATTATAAATATTTAGAATAAATCAAATATTATTAAGTAAATATACCATAATTTCTCCAGTTTCGGATGTCATAAGAGATCTATCTTTCTTCCTATGCGTAATCTCAAAAATCTGAAGGCGTCCAACTTTTTGTCCGGATTTGACTTCCTACAATATAGTAGTAAAAATATTATTTAATAATAGAAAGTTATTAATATTTGAAAGAATTAATAAATTCATAATACCTCGGCCTCAGCTACAAAAGCAAAACTTCTCGACCCTGCCGTGTTCGTGAATTTTTGTTTTTGCCTGCTGCTTGTTTCAACTCGCTCACGGTCCTACATAATAAAATTATTATTAAGTATATAGTAAACACTATATATAAGAGTTTAGAAATATGCAATACATCTCCTTTCTTTGAATTCTAAAATCTAACCGCATCTTCCCATTGATACCTTAGCATTCCCGGTGAGACATTTCTTAATTTTTCCTCGAGGCTTATGTCTTTTTGTTAAAATATTGTTTCTTTAAAGTGCTTTTATTGTCTCTCCATCTTTTACCTAATGCCTTCTTGATATAATCATCGGAGACTTCTAAAGCAAATCTCTCCTAACAAAACACAAGTTTAGAATGTAAATATAAATGAAACTTAAACCAAAGTATTATAAATTACATTCACATTTTGTTACCTTAATATTAGCGAGAGCCTGATTTTTGTTGCTATCAGGCATGTGATGCCATGATTCGTAGTAGATGGGCAACATATTTGCATTTCATGCTAAAATGCCCAAATAGCCTGCTAAAAGTCGAGCTTCAGATCCAACAGGCTGACCATGAGTATTTCTACTTACTTTAACACACTCGACAGGATCTAAGTCGTATAAATCTCTAAGCAGCGTACGTCCTCGAACTCTGCACGTCCCACCACTTTCAGCTGAAAAATGATATACTATTATTATATTAAAATTGACAAATAATTCAATAATAAAAGTCAACATATGTAAAACGAACATAACATTACTTTGAAATTCTTCAGGCTCATCAAGTGTCTCCGGCACATTCGAAGATCCAACAACTGTCTGCTGTTCACTATTTCCTTCTTCCGAATTTTGAATATTCTGGACAATACTTAAATCTAGTAATCTTCTTCTACGCATTTTTCCTGCAATACACATAAAATAGTTAAAGTTTTAGTAACAAATTACAACAATAGTAGTACATATAAAATAGTTAAATTATATAACATAACAAAGATTAAAATTATAATATTATATATAATTAAAAAATCGTAAAATCTTACTACATCATTATTCATAAATATCTTCATCCACATCATGTCGAACCCATTGATGTTGTGTACTAGTACTAGGGATATTTTCATCTAAGTTTTGTTCTGGAAAAGGTAATGTTTCTGATCTTTCGACGATGTCATCTCTACTTCCATTACCCATGTCAAACAAGTCTCTAGGGGTGTTCCGGAGTACAAATACCAACCCTCATCAGTTGGATCTTTCGAATAAAAAACTTGTTTCACTTGAGAGGAAAAGACATATGGCTCGTCCATCAATTGTTGTCTAGTGTGAATCAAGCGAGAGAAATTCAACATTGTAAAACCAAATTGATCTTCTTTAATTCCTCGAGCAATATTAACATCAGCCCAATCACACCGAAATAAGACAACTTTCCATCTGCCATAGTAATCCAACTCAATAATGTCGGTAAGAAGTCCTTAATACTCCACATTACCCTCAACCGGATTACTGTCCTTAGCACTAGCATAACTTGTAATTGAAGAATTAACAACTCCACAATTTTGAGTTCTCCTCATTCTCTCACGATACTTTGTATGAAATCTGTATCCATTGATGAGGAAGGCACTATATCTTTTTATTACTCTGTTCGGACCTTGGGAAAGCCATTTAACTTCGTCATTGACGTCCTTTCCACTCCAAACCTATTGAATCAAAAGTAAATTGAATAATTAACTAAATTTCGCAATTATATGTAACTTATTAACTTTAGTTACATACCGTTTGACTTAAACATTCATGAAAAGATTCCGTGAATAACTTATTAATCTCTCGATGTTGCAATCTTCGAGAGCGTGCACGAGATCTCAAAACTTGTTTGTACTCATTATGTTAAAACCAAGTGTAATTGGTTAGAAGATAAACAAATCAAAACAACGAATATGTGAGGAAATTTTAGAACTTACTTGCGTAACGATTCAACTAAATCATGGTAAAAAAGTAAATATCGATGTGCTTGTATCCACGATATATCATCTAATTCTGCAATTTCAACTTTGTCGATTGGTTCTCCATAACTTTAGAATAAATAAGTTTCAGCCAAGTTATGATCATTGAGCCCAGCATTTCTATTTGGTCTATTCAATCATGTTTCAACATCTTTTAAATATCTAGAACAGAATGTCATGCACTCCTCTGCCAAGTAGCCTTCAGCAATTGATCCTTCTGGATAACGCTTATTACGACAATAAGATTTCAATTTGCTTAGGAACCTAAACACGATATACAATATTTATCAAAAGTTGTAACTAAATGTATATAGACGCGAATAAATAAATACTTGACAAATAAATTAGCACCTTTCTATACGATACATCCATCGATAAAAAACCGGTCCACCAAGTATTGCTTCGTGAGGGAGATGGATTACCAAGTGCACCATAACAGTGAAGAAGGAATGTGGAAAGATCTTCTCCAAATTGTATAAAGTCAAAGCAGCTCGATCCTGTACTTTCTTAAGTTCTTCAACATCCAAAACTTTGCCACAAATAGCTTTCATTATATTGGATAGTTCAATTATACAGGACGTCACATTTTTTACATGTAGCACCGTAAAGCAACTGGGAGTAAATCTTGCATCAAGATGTAGTAATCATGTGATTAAGTCATAAGGACAATTTTAAATATTTTGATCCCTCGTAAAGTTCTTCGTTCATTTTATTAAGTAAATTGTAGAACTTCGCCGCTTCTTTATTTGGCTCCTCATAAGGTGCACTTGTTCCCGTTTCGCCAAAAACATTTCCACCAATATTACAATCATCAGATGCAATAAAGTCAGGTGAAAACGAATGCTCACCATGACTGTGCATATTAAATGCATCCCGCAACATACCTTCCATGTCATCTTGTCTAATATACTGATGGTAATCAGTATCAGGATAAGTCGGATTAATCATTGAAGAAGTTCCACTAGATGTACACTCTCCATGGAAAATCCATTTTTTATACCCCGAATAAAGCCATCAACAATTAGATGTTTGTAGACAACTTCACGAGTATGCCAATTAATGTTGCCACACTTCTTACACGGGCAAAGAATCATATTCTCTTGGCTTGCATTTTGAAATGCAAAATTCAGAAAAGTTTGTACTCCATTTCGATAGGCGTTGCTTACCTTTGACAATTTCATCCAACTCCTATCCATTTCGTAGTTCTTGAATTCTAAAGTTGACAATAAATTACACAGGTAAGTTGTTTATTATGTAAGTCTTGATATGATATATTTTTATGTTTTATGTAAGTTATGTAGATTATGTAAGTTATGAAATTTGAACTTTAAACTATATGCTTTTAAGGAAATTATTAGATTACACTACATGTATTAGTTAAGTTCCGTAAGTTGTTATGTACGTTATGTGAGTTATGTAAATTATGTAAGTTATGTGAGTTATGTAAGTTATTTTTTAATATTCATCATACGTGGCGTTGTTACACCTAGGGAGGAACCATTATATCTTACAGCTCGATATAAGGCAACCCGTCAGGTTTCTAAGTTATATACTTTGAATCTTTAAAATATTTAAAAAAATGTTGGAGAGAAGGTCAGCTATTGTTGTAATTTTAATGGACAAGCAAGCTACATGGTAATAAATATTCAATAGTAAATGAGCTCGATAGAACTTTTTTCAAGTCTTTTTGAATTTTTTAAGATTCATCATACGTGGCGTTGTTACACCTAGGGAGGATCCATTATATCTTACAGCTCGATATAAGGCAACCTGTCAGGTTTCCAGCCTATATATTTTGAATCTTTAAAACATTTAAAAAAAGGCTGGAGAGAAGGTCAGCTATTGTTGTAATTTTAATGGACAAACAAGCTACATGGTAATAAATATTCAATAGTAAATGAGCTCTAGAACTTTTTTCAAGTCTTTTTGAATTTTCTAAGATTCATCATACGTGGCGTTGTTACACCTAGGGAGGATCCATTATATCTTACAGCTCGATATAAGGCAACCCGTTAGGTTTTCAGCCTATATACTTTGAATCTTTAAAATATTTAAAAAAAGGTTAGAGAGAAGGTCAGCTATTGTTGTAATTTTAATAGACAAGCAAGCTACATGGTAATAAAATTAATTCATACTTATTCATAGTTAAGAACATACGCGTTGGAACCAGTAGCAATGAGAAGAACATACGCATTGGAACTAGTAGCAAAGAGATCCAAAGGATAAGCAGAATAAGCAAATTAAAAAAATTAAAGACAGCATAACAAGTCTCTAAGGATAAACAGCATAAGCAAATTAAAAAAAAATAATCAAAGGACAGACTTGAAATAAGTTAAAAACATGATCCATTAATGATCCATTAAAAAATAAGTTAAAAACAGATTTAACAAATTAAATATACATACCTATTTGAAATTGTAATTACCTTGTAATTAGCTCATGGAATACATACCAAATATAATCTCCTCTAAATAAAGATTTAGCAAATTAAATATACATACCTCTTAGAAATTATAAATTGGATGGAAGAGTCAATTCTAGCAAATTAAATTACACCTGCAAACAATAAACAGCCATGAAATAAAAAAATAATCTAAGGATAAACAAGAATTAAATAAGAATTAAAAACATGATCCATTAACGAATTTTCCAAAGCAAAAAGCTATAAATTATTTAATTTAAGGATAAAAACCAAATTTATATTATTGTTTATGTATTATGAAATACATAAATAAATTAATGAATCCTTTGGATAATTTCTTTGTTTCTGCTTGTTTGGTTACTGTAATATTACTGAGTTGCTGCCAATTTCAAACTCATAAATTGAATTTGCACTAATTATATAATGTGGATCATAAAGTATGTACAAAATGTACAAAATTCAACATGGAGAAAAAAGAGAAGCACTTTGTCATAGGCAAGTGAATTAATACCACTCCCATTCTTATTCTATATACAATATATCACTGAATAGTATGACTATATCCTAGCATTATCAAATGGAAAAAGAAAAAGGTTATACAAACCCAAAGAAACTCACACATACCATAATATACATGACATCAACATCATATACAGTTATCGAATCCTGGTCCAACTTAATATATGAACTTCAAATTTTGACGTGCCCATCCACAGTTTTAAATAGTTAAACTCAAGCCTATTTAAGTTTGTTCATATTATTTTTTTAATATTTACATTATAATATATTATGTTTAATATTCATATGATATAAATTTCTTAGTGTATAAAAATAAAATAAACATAATATATTATAAAATTAAAAAATGAGGTAAACCAAACCAAATTTGAACCTTAAATATTAAATATTAAAACATCACCTAATTGGTGAGAGACATCACACCACTTTCAGATTGAGGGTAACAACATTTATAAAAAAGGATATATTTTACTCTTTTCCCATAAGGATCAATCAGAGGATGCCACCATCCAGATAGGCATTTTATTGAATGAGCAAATGGCACACAATTATATGCTGTACTTCAATATTACAACAAAAGATATCAAATTGGTGTCGTATTGGGATGAATTAGTTGGCCGATAAATATGTAGAACACAGATGCACTTCAACAAAGTAAATGAGCTTCTAATAGTAATCTGTCATTTAAAAGATATAGGGGTATCATCACTTTCTAATATTTACCAAGTTAAATCTTATACAAACCTATTATCCACCACGCTACTTCACTCCATTGTTGGGGGATCCCTAAATCAAAATGTACAGAATTTAGCAGCAGGGAGATCTGTTTCTATATCTGGAGTAATATTGTAAATTTAACAAATGTATTTTTAAAACTTCTGGCATTTAACTTAGTGTAAGTAATCCCCCCCTCTGATAATACCCTTTGCATCTGACTCAAATATGCCTTTCAATAACATTATAGCATCAACCTAAATTATTAAATTGGTTGAGCTATGGTAACACCCTCAGCTTCTTAACAACACTTTTGCCAGTTCACTCTAGTTCAAAATTTATTAAAAAAAGGTAAATATTTAAAGGATCCTCACTACAGGAATGGCATCCTCCAGTCTAATTATCATCGAGATTCAAATTTAAGAAGAGCTACTAAATCACTAACATAGATCAACAATATCAGCCAGCTACAACGAAGACACAGAAGGGTCCAAGAGAATGGTGTTGGACTCTCAAGGATACGGTGCTAGTGTCGAGTACAGTGAACCAAGCACTGAATACGGTTCTAACCCTTTCGGCTCTACCAATGAAAGTTGCTCGAATCAACCAGGAAACAAAACCCTTTCTAGCTCGAGCAATGAGAGATCAGACCAGCCAGGAAACGGAAACGGTAAGGATGAAGAAGAACAGCTAAAGGTGTAGCTCAAATTTCAATCTCTTTTATAATGCCTCATTTTTTTTTTGTGAAGTTCCCATTGGCATGCTTTTGAATGAGACAACACAAATTTTTATTTAATTTGATTTTGTATTTATTAAGGAGAAACAAGAAAACAATGCAAATATTAATCAAATACAAGGCCAAAAATGCAAAGAAGATTTACATCAACATCTATATGTGTGTCTATAAAAGATGTTCACCAACCTGTAATTGCGATAACTGCAGGTACAAGCCACTGACTAGCAACTAGTTCAGGCACATCGAGCTGCGAAAACAAGAGGTAAGTTTTATCGATCTTCGGGTTCAATATATAAAAAGAATGAATCTGTTTAGACAAAGTTTTATGCTTCTTACCTAACCCAAGTATTGAAACAAGCATTGCTAGAAGAGGCAAGCATTGGAGGAAGTGCATGTATTCTGCTGCAGTATCTAAGAAGAAAGGAGAAAGTTATGGTCATCGCAATTACCACAATGGAGGGCCCAAAGCCTTACCTAAGTCAATGTGGATTGAAGCTAAGCAAATTGGATGGCAGAAAACTAGAGAAGCAGCAGAGGGATGCCGACGAAGATGTAGAAGAGGGATGCCAATGGAGATGTAGCAGAGGGCTGCCGACGACGATGCAGAGGACTACCGAAGGCAATGCAGCAAACGTAAACCCAGAATTCTTGACCAACTGTCAACATTAACAAATATATATGAGTTCCAGATCAATATATATTATCATTTTAAAGAATATTATTAATATACTATACTTGTTAACTCAGAAATTTAAAAAATATATATCTAAATATCAAATGTTATTATAAGTGTAACAGCAAAAATCTTGGTAAATAAATGAAACTATAAATATATTTACGAATACAACTTTAGAGAAAATTTGTTCTTTTTTTAGGAAATAAAAAAGTTCGAGTTTTTTTTTTAAATTATAAATATATTTACAAATACAAATACAATTACACTTATAAATAATACACATCTAAGTATTAATAACTAAAATTGATTATTAACTCATAATCAAAATACATTCCAACCAAAATAAAAAAATTTAAATTAACATCAAACATTACATAGAATTAAGCAATCAAGCATTAGAAGACTTTGCTCATCAATCAAGAGATAATTAATTATTATATAACACAACACTCTTTGAAAATAGTTTGTTATGGTTGTTCATTCTTTCAAGCAAAGAGGAAAGCTAGCTTATATTAACAATAAACCATATAGTAATCTTTTATTCAATTTCGAATGGGAAATGGTTGAAGCTATTATTTATTTCTTTTATCCAAATAAACACTAATGGTTTAAACTCTTCTATTTTAGCGTTAGTAAAAAAAGTAAAAATACCACAAGCATTAATGATTAAACCCGTACATATTCTATAAATGCATCACAAAAATTATGGACTCAATAAATAATACAAACTCAAAATGCTTTCACTATTAACAGACAATAATATCATGGCTCGTGAATCTGTTGGAGGCTGTGGTTGACCATTATATCCCCCAGATGTGCCCTTAGATCTTTTAAGTTAAATGGTTACATAAAACTGTACATATATATTTTGATTTTTTTATGTTTATTTTGCTTATCCTATATATAATACTTGAATGCTTATGTTTTTTTTCCCGATATTGGAATACTAATGTTTACAGTAAAGAAAAATATATTTGTATGTGAATACCATATATATTATCAGAGAAATTGAAAATAACCTATATACATGAAAATTTGGGGGGAAAAATTCAAATTGATAATGCAAAAACATATTATTAGCATCATATAACAATACCAAGACAAAATTAACATAACTACCGATATACTATTAATTATCCTAAAGCAATGGTTTTTGTGCATTCATTTATCAAGGATTAAAGAATGAAAATGGTTGACTCTATACATATTCTTCTGAAACTGCTTGATTTTAGCAGGCTAACTGCTTTCTTTGATAATGAAAACGCTAAGAACTTATCCCCCCCCAAAAGAAAATACTGAATAAAAATTGCAGAGCAATGAAAATCAAGGGGGAAAAAACGTGTTTAAAGGAAAGAAAAAGGAATCATGATGAACCAAACTATATTACTTGCCCTTGAATGCTTGATTTCTTGAAACAAGGCGCCTTGCAGTGAGCATATCATTGATTTTAACAGAGCATTGTTAACAGCCCCAAAACCCCGAAAAGAGAGAGAAGCACAACAATCTAAGATTACCAATGTCAGCATGCTAAAGTCTAGGGTTCAAAAGAACAAGTAAATGAGAGTACCTTGATTTGATGGACTCGCCAAAGGTAGCCTTCAATCGGGTTTGATTTCAAAATGAAATCCCTTAATCTTTTTGCTTGCTGCAAAAATAAAACAGAAGTGAAATCGAAGTCGAAATGAAATAAAAAATAAACGGCTTGCTTGCTGCAATGAAATCAAAATAAAAGAAGGAGCTTTGGGTTTGATTAGAAAATTATAATACCTGTTGATCGAAAAGAGAGAGGGAGACGACAAATGGGTTTGATTTGGGGAAATTTTGGGGTTTAGGGGAAACTATGGTTTGGGGGAAAATGAGGGTTTTGGGTTTGCAATGGGGTGAAATGGCTTAGGCTGAGAAAGAAAAGGGAATTGGGAAAGAAAAGGGAATCGGGGGAGAGAAATAGAAGTACAGGCTGAGAATGGCTGAGAAAGAAAGTGGAATCGGGAAAGAAGGGAATTGGGGGGGGGGAGAAATAAAACAGCGTGGTTTCAATCAAAACTAAAATTTAGCCGTGTATTATATCAAACGGCACCGTTTTATTTAAAATAAATTACTTTTTTGCGGAGTTTTTATCATAAACGCCGCTAATGTTTGACTTTTTTATAATTTTTATATTGAATTATTATATCTTTTATATTAATTTTAAATAATTTTTAAAAAAAATTTAAGTAATATTTAAAATAATTAGATAAATTTTGAATTTTTTTATATATTTTTATATATCAAATTGTTTAGATTAAATATTTTTAAATATAAAAGCATTAATTGATTACATAAAATTTCATCATTTAACAAATCTCAAGTTAAATCCTAAATATATATAAAGTTTATCTATTATCTCTTAAATAAATTAAACTATAATCATAATTTTAATATCTTAAATTTAATATTGTCTCTTTTACGAATATATAAGAAATTATTTAATATATAAATTAAAAAATACTAATTAACTAATCTAAACTTAAACCCCTAACTTTTATCCCCTAAACCCTAAATCATATAACATAACCCTTAAACCCATAACCCATAACTCCTAACCCCTAACCCTAACCCCTAACACCTAAACCTTAAACCCCAACCCTTAAACCATAAACTATAAACCATAATCCATAAACCCATAATCCATAATCCATAAACCTTAAAATAGTAACTCTTAAATTTTAAATCCTAAATCATATACCCTAAGCCATAAATCTTAAACTATAATGATAATTAATTTAATATTTTAAAATTAATTAAGACTATCTCTTTTACTATTATATAAGAATTTATTTAATATATAAATTAAAAAACAATAAGTCATATACCCAAAAAACTTTAAAATTATTTTAAATAATAGTATTTTAATTTTTTTCATTTTTAACAAATATTTTTCTATAATAAAAATTCGAAACACAATTAACTTTATGATTATAGCCAAAATAACAATTAAATTTTATATAGACTTTTAAATTAATTTTTATATAAACTTTTAATTAATATACGAGTTAAATAATATCTTCTCACATAGGAGTGTTAAATCTTAAAAAAGAAAAAGTAATTCTCTTAACATACTTTAACAAATTGAATACTAAACCACTTAATCTGTAAAAGCTAAAATATGAGATAAGTATTTGTACTTTTCGTAAAATTAAAATTTAGTCATTATATTTCTATTCTTAAGAATTTAATTCCTCTATGTTTCAAATTTCTGAATTTAAGTTTAATTGTTAAAATTACTTTTTATTATTATTAAATTCGTTAGGGATTTGGATGTCGAATTTGGGAATAGGTGATAATACTTTAGGGATTTAGGATGAAGAAGAAGGGGGAAATAGAACTGGGGAAAATGGAGAAAATGTTAAGTGTATCAGGTGTGGGTAAAAAAAAAGACAGCTAAACGACGAAGTTTTGAACAAAATAATTTAACATTAGCGGCGTTTATAACCTAGCGCCGCTAAAAATGCACCTATTGCGGTGTTTAGGGTTTTAGGGGTTATAGTTTAGTGTTTAGGGTTTGTTAGGATTTAGGGGTTTACTATTTTAGGGGTTATAAAGTAGTGTTTATGATTTTTTGGGGTTTAAGATTTTAAGAGTTATATGACTTTTAGCGGCGCTTTACCAAAAGCGCCGCTAATGCTCTGTCTTTTAGCGGCGTTTTACCAAAAGCGCCGCTATTTCTCTGTTTTTAGCGGCGTTTTAACAAAAAACGTAGCTATTGCTCAGTTTTTAGCGGCGTTTCCGCTATTGCTCTGTGTTTTACAATTTTTGCGGCGTTTTTTGATAAAACGCCGCTAAAAACGCCGCTAAAGCCCTATTTTCCTGTAGTGATACAATAATGTAATAAACATTGTGCTAATAGTATTAATAATAATATTAAAAACATGATGATAATAACAAAAAATATGTTGACGATAACATTAAATATGGGGATAATAGTAAAAAAAAATTGGAATAAAAATGTTAAATTAGTAATAGTGAGAAATAGTAAATAATAATAATTTGATATAAAAATGGTAACCGATAATAAACAATGGTAAAAAATAATATAATAAGTCTATGTATAATAGAAATTTATATTTAAAATAATTAACTTCGCTTAAAAATATATATATTTACATAATAAATATATAATAATAAATAAATAATATAATAATATGAAACATAACTCAAATTAATTAAATTAATAGAAAATAATAAAAAAATATAAAAATAATGAGAATAAAGCTCAAATAAATTAATTTAACAGTAAAATAACAAAAATAAAAAAGGGGTTAAATTGAATTAAAAGTGAAACTTTGAGGCCAAATCAGAAAGAAAATAAAATCAGAGGTAAACTCCCTCTCTTTTCTCTTATTTCATTTGTGTAAAAAAAAATGTGAACGTCAAAGTAAACAAAATTGAATAATATAAAAAGTTACCTTAAAAATCTAATTTGTATTCTCTTTGATTTCGTATGTGTATTCTCTAAAAAATTCCCCCTCTTACAATAGTTTTTCCATGGCTTTTATAGTCAAATTTTACAACTTATAACAAGTAGGGTGATTTAGTTAGTGGGGGTGATGGAGGTAGTGGATGGTTTAGTAGGGTGTGGGGGTGATGAAGGTAGTGGATGGTTTAGTAGGGTGATGGAGTTAATGGTTAGTTTAGTGGAGTGTTTAATTTAGGCTAGTTTGATTGGGCCCGGGCAGAAATTAGGCTTAACAAACTTCTAATCCTATAATCTATGATTTGATATAATTAATAATTTATATTATATATTATTGTATATTCATATTTAAAAAGGTAAAAAAAAATTAAAATGCATATCTAAAATAAACCTGGACATATGAAAGTCTAGGTTCATCCCATCAAAATTCAAAATTCAAAAATATAAAAACTGAAAACTTTTTTTAGACTTACTTTAGAATACACGTGTAGTTGCTAAAAATACGTTTAGAATGAATTTCCAAATTTAGATAAATTTTGGCCCCAATTTATTCAAGTTCATTTTGTACATCTATCTTTAGTAAAAAAATTATATAAAATTTATTTTTTATAAAATTTTAATAAAATTTTATATCTTTATATTTATTTAATAATTTTAAAAAAATCACAACATTATTTATAAGTCATTCACTCTTTTTTATTTTATTTAATAATGACGTATAATATTATTATTTATCGATGATACATAAAACTTGTAGACATCGGTGTATCAAATATTATTTGTAAGATTAATATGAAAAAGAAAAAGAAAGTATAAGAACCGGATTGAAAATATTACCAATTAATCCAGGGTAAAGGTTATTGAAGAAAAAAACCTGAACGTAACTCATTTTTATCAAACATTGTGGGGAAGCCCTAAAAAATTGGGCTATCTTAAACATGATGTGCCAGCATTTGACTACCCAAATCAAGCCCAGAACTTTGTGATGGCTGATCATGAGAGTCAGGTGTCGACCCACATTGAAATGGCCATTTCAGCCTACAATAAGATCTCCAGAATCCGGATCAAGTGAGCTCCAAAAGTAAGCTTCTCTGTAATGTTGGTATCGTAATCTCCTCGACCATCATTTTCCACATATTGCATTTTTAGACATCTTCCCATTTCAAGATAACCTTTGGTTTGGTGTCCCCTCCCAATTCCATGTCTATGCTCGGAAAAATCTAAGCTCTCCTTAAACTCACTAAAATTATCTATCTCTTCAAATGACCACAATTATGGCCGTCTCAACTTCCGCATTCTTATTCACACCTTCCGTTAGCTCCAAGTCCACTACTTTCTCCTTCTCTCCTTTAGTTTCACATCGCAAATCCTTTCCTTTCCGTTTCTCCACGTGGTTTCCTCAGTTGGGTCCATCCTTTTTTTCTCAATGGAGTGGTCTAAAGCATCTGGGCATTTCAATCTCACCAAAATCTCTTAAATTAGGTATCTTTTTTATTTTTTTTTATTTTGGTCTGGGTTCCTCTTTTTAAGCTGTCTATGCAGTTCATTTATTTTGATTATTGAATTTCAGAAAAAAAAGGAAAATGTAAAGGAAAGGTGGTTCATGCATCTTTGTTTGGCGTTGGAGCTCCTGAGGCTCTGGTTATTGGGGTAGTTGCTTTGTTGGTGTTTGGTCCCAAGGGTCTGGCTGAGGTATGTTCTGCCTTTATATGCTAAGGGACAAGTCATTCTCATTTGCATGTTGTTTCAATTATAAGCACCAACCTGTCACTTGCTCCTTTTATGGTTTGTAACATTTGATGATTTTCCAGGCTGTTTGTGTCTATCATATGTTTGTAATGTATGTCTTTGTACAGTTCAAGTTTCTAATTTTATGCGGGTATTGGATTTAGATAGGTCCTAAGCTTTGGAAACATAGGCTTTGTGGCAACTATTTTAAAATATTAATCTCTATTCAACGCTTCAAATATGAATTAAGCAACAAGAAGCAAAAAAAATTGGTAGAATTTCTAAGGAGTGCCTGGGAAGTTGGTATGATAAATTGTTGAAACTGAAAAATTATTGCTGGTTTAGTGTTGGATTTTATAGACAATACTTAGCTTTGCTTGAAACTGAAATTGATATGGTTTCTTGTCTTATATAAGAATTCAAATGTTCGTTTAAATTATAATCTTAGATGATAGAAAGAATCCTTTTTATTGAGATGAAATATAGAAAGAATCCTTTTTATTGAGATGAAATCTTATTTTATTCGTTTTTAAGCTTCTTTTAGTATATGAGTGAACAATAAATTAATTCAATTGGTAATATTTAGCCATTCCCATGACTTAATTTTGGTAAAGAGAAGGAAAATTTTTCGCTTATTTTGAAGAAATCTTATTTTTTATCAGTTTTTACTCACCTTTCTAATTTCAAGTTTAAAATTGCACTAACTATTCTTTAGTTTATATCTAACTATTGTACTACATCTGTAATAAATAAGCATTTTCCTCATATATAAGACTAGTAACCAAGCGAGGCATTAATGTAGTGTTGTTTGACAAGATAATGATTTTTTTTCCCTTGATGCAGAAACATTGTTGTCATTTAAGTCCAATTCATTCCATTGTATTACCCTATTTTAAACTCTTAAGCTCCCCTATCCTTTCAGGGCTCATTCTAATGATGCCTTGATGTATTTAGTGATCCAGATCTTTAAGAATAAGTGTTGTGTCTTTTACCTCAGATCCCTCTTGACATTTTACTAAATGGCTCGATATGTCAAGAAGAATCTAACTTGTGAGGACTGGAGAGTTAAAAGACATTAATTTTGCTATATATCACATTTTATTAATTAGGCTTCACGTTATTCAAATCGAAGGAATGAATATTTCCTTAGGTATTGTGATAAGGACTGATAATCAATTATTAAATATGCTGTATCCATGATGTCTGATGTACCATAAAGGCATTAAAATAAAACATATAAGTGCTTGGATGCTTTGATTCTTTACAGAGTAGCTGCATTGTGATACTTATGAACTTATCAAGAATTTATTTACAAGTGCATGGCAGACATTTTGATGCCTTCCATAAATGACTATTCTCACTGTTTAGCAAAATGTGGTCGCTAATGTTTAGGCTGCATTATATTGTTACTTTTGCTACTTATTTTAAATAATAAAAAATTATAGAAAAGTCTTTCGCGTACAAAATATGTCACTGTCCTTTTATGTAAGATAATTATGTTTAAATTTTGTCACAATTGATCTGCTTATTCGTTTTTTAGTTGAATACAATTATGCTTTTTACCATTCATATATTGTTCTGTAGAAATTTTTGAGGAAGCGAAAACCAAGTTTTAAATATGTTGATCAAATGATCAAACAGAACCTTTATAGTTAGGATCATATTCTGTTTAAGTTAAATCCTCTCAGCCTCTCAAATGGCATATTAAAGTGCAGGTTGCTAGGAATCTGGGGAAAACATTGCGTGCGTTTCAACCCACCATTAGAGAACTTCAGGTAGGGCCTGAACCCTTTGGTTTTACTCATATCTTTACCATGTAATAACTCTGTCCTTCTGAACTCTTCGCCTTTATATCGTCTGTGAAGGAAGTTTCGAGGGAATTCAAGAGCACCCTTGAAAGGGAGATTGGTCTTGATGAAATGCCGAGTTCAACACAAAATACACTGAATAGGAACAGTCCCTATCTAAGTAACGCTCCCCTAACACCTTCACCAGTTACCAGTGCTGAGGAAACTGGTAGTGATGCTGACCCGGGTAAGCGCTTAATATTCTTATATTTTGGGCTAATTAGTGGCATGAAATTGTCTTATAAGATTTTTCCTTTGAATCTCACTTACGTTATTATGATCTCTTACCCTGAAACATGCACTAAATGCTACTGCATAGCGTTTGATCCTGCTTTTTATGGCTTAGTGGTAGGAACTTTCCTTATTCCTTATCCCATTCCCCTTGTGTATTCCAATGAAATTTAAGAAGCATGCAAATTCTGTCGCTTTACTGCAGATGGTGCTCAATCCATAAAAGCAGCATATACTAGTGAAGAATACTTAAAGATCACAGAAGAACAGCTAAAAGCTTCAGCATCCAAACAGCAGGACCAGATCGCCTCTCCCAGCGAGACCGAGTTAGGATCCCAAAATCAACATGAAGGTTGGTTCTTCTTCTTCTTTCTCTTTGTATTTCTCTGTCTATTGCCTTTCTCTTTCTCACTTTGATGTTATTTGTGCAAAATCAATAACAGCTACTCCCAAAGAAACTACCACTGCTGCTGCTGCTGCGATGCCTCTGTCTCAGAAACCAGAAAGCGAGACGGGAAATCCGTGAATGGAGATAGAATGTTTATAGTAGAGAAGCCTCTAATTAGGGTACTAGAAACTTCCTCAGAAAGGTATAAAGCAAGGAAAGAAACACCACGTTTTGCCCCTTTGTTATTCATCTAAATTTTGGTTCAAGTCATTGTATATTAGATCTTTGCAAATGTGCTACCTGTACGTAGTCACCAAGAGTAATTGTACAACTTAATTTGATCTCAAGACAATGTTTTCATTGGAGGAGTGCCATGTTTTGGATTAGTGATTGTCAAATCCTCATTTTGTTCCTCTTCACTCTGGAGATGTTTGTCTGCATTTTAACTAAAACCTTTCTGATGAAACAGTAGGGACAAAATACTATCCCAAAATCTCAATTGACAAATATATGAACACTTTTTGGATTGCAATATTGATGATTTCTTTTAATTTCCCAAAATAAAGTTGCGGGGAAATTAATTTTTTAAAAGCACACTTTTTAATATTAAACGGACCTTCACCGTTAGGTGGTGAGGTAGAATTAAAAAGAACAAAATTTCATCGGTTAGCAGCTTGAATTTGGCATGAACTGATCATATGCTTGTTTTTATACTTTGCTACTTGAATATTTTTGTTTCACTTAAAAAAAAAAATAGGAGATGCATCATATGGTGTATCTTTATGCATGTCAATCGGTAACATGACATACATAAAAAAATCTAAATTAAAAATATTATATAAAAAAACATTATTAAAAAATTATGTAAAATATAAATAATTCAAAAAACTAAAAAGGAAAACAACAAAAAATTTAAAAATATATATATAAAAAAAGCTATAAATATAAAAATTCTAAAGTTTCTAATAATTATATATATGCGAAAAATATATATAATTTTTTTTTAAAATATGTTTAAAATTTTAGAATATTACGAAAATGGTACATAAACATTTTTGTTGCTCAATTTGGTACTTACGTGTTTTGGGATCAATTTGGTACCTGACTTGACATATTTTTCTAATTTGGTACCTAAATTTTTCTTAGGTTCAATTTGAGTAGGCTCAAATATACATTTGGCCCTTAATTTTTTCATTTTTCTGTACTTTAATGATTTTTTTTAATTACCTAAATTTTCTTTAAGTTAAGGTTTTTTTTTAATGGTGTTAAGTTTGGGATTCATAGCACTTTCAAATAGGTACACATGGAAATGCTGATGTCATTATGACATCATAATTCAATATTTTTAAAAAAAATTAGAACTATATATAAAAACATAGTGAATATTTGGAACACTAACATTGTATTTTTATTTTACAAGAAGCCTTAAAAGATTGACACTAGATCTATCAAAATAAATGTCAATGGTGCCCGCAATCTGTCGTCTTCAGGCTTCGCAACTTTGATAGCAGTGGCAAGAGATGAATATGGTAGGTGACTTTGGAGAATTGGGAGAAATATTGGAAAATGCAGTGTTGAACAAGCTAAACTTTAGGCTATTTATAATGGTTTTCACCTTGAATAGGACTTTAACAGAAAGGAAATTATTCTTGAGACTAATTGCGCTGAGGCCATTAAAGATATTCATTGGGCTTTTAAAGGACAGGCGAATAAAGATTTGATATTATGTATCCAAAAATTATGTAGATGTAATTGGCATGTAGCCATTAAGCAAATTCCAAGAGAAGCAAACTTTGCCCCCCATATCCTAACTAGTCAAATGAAAGAGTTTCTATTTGGGCCCATGTGTTTGATATTGCTCCTACTAGAGTTGTTAATCAAATTCGATTAGATAATTCTTCTCTGATATCTATTTCTAATGTTGTTTTTGGTTGACTGTAATTGTCTCTATTTATTTTTTTTTCTATAGAAAAAATTGACCTATCTTTTTTTAAATATTTTATTATACCCTTATAAGATACTTACCAATCTCCTAACATTGCTTATGGAGTCTTTAATGGTTGTATGCCAAACATTTTAAATCATAAAAATTTATAAATAAAAAATAAAAATAGAGTTAGCATTTAGTATACTGACAATATATTTTCTTTTTTTTTCACAATCATTAACTTTGTGGAATTTAAAAACTCCACGGGCTGTGTAACATTTAAAAAAATACACTTGACATTATCTTAAACTCATTTGTAAAGTTTTTTCACGACATTGGAAAAAATAATTACTCATTAAAATATAGTGAAAGTTGTTAAAAATTACAAAGTTTAAATTAAATTAACTCTTTTTTTTAATTCAATGAAACATCGAAGGTGCCACTTCCAGGTCGAAAATCAAGACGTTCTTCTCATCGGACCTCGATGCCTTGTCCAAGCCATACACAATCACGGCGGCCGTTGGTTCATTGATAATCGTCAAAACATTAAGCCTTGAAATGGATCCGGCATCTTTCGTACCCTGCCTATGCGAGTCGTTGAAATAAGCAGGCACGGTGATAACAACGTTTTTCATGGTTTCACCCATATAAGCCTCGGCAACCTTCTTTATCTTGACCAGTGTTAGGAATAACACTTCTTTATCATGATCTTGATAACCAGCACCATGGAAGAAATTTCTTCAGCAGCGAACTGCTTCTCTTTACCCTTGTAAGTAACGACGACCATCGGTGATAGCTTATCACCGGGGGCGGCAACGACCATGAAAGGCTAATGCTTCATATCGCTTTGCACTGATGGGTTGGAGAATCGATGACCGATGAGGCGTTTAGCGTCCAAAATAGTATTCTGGGGATTCTTAGCGATTTGGTTTTTGGCAGCATCACCAATAAGGCGCTCGGTGTCGGTTAAAGCAACGTAAGATCGGCTGCTCAACTGTTACCATAGAAAATGAAGACTTAGAAGTCACTTTACCATGGAACCCCAAATCAAGCTCTCCAAGTACTTTTCTCTTGCTTCTCTTCCTTTTCTTTGGCTTCTGTGTTTGCTTTTCAAATTCAACACTATAATTGGTTGCATTATATGCGGTTCAAGCCCAGCAGCGATTTCTCCACACTTGGGACATCTTGCAACCAAATTCTCAGTACTTGGAGCCTCCTAAATCTTGGGTTTCGATGGATCTTCTTCTTCCTCAACTGTGTCTTCGTTAAGGGCAACGCCATGATTAATGTGGTGTTTAAGGAGTTGATAAAGTGAGCACATTGTTGAAAAGCCATTGCGAGTCTAACCTCTGCATGACTTTCTTTTAACCACCGTAAGGAGCCCAAAGGCATAAACCAAGATGTTATAAACATGAATCGAACAGAAAATTAGACACGAGAAAGCTTTTTTCTTTTTTAACTACGGTTAACGTTTGGCGTGACACTCTTTTTAAGGGAAATTATAATTTTTTTAAAAGTAAATTCATTAACTCATTCACTAATTAACGAAATTATATAATTTAAGGAAAAAAATAACAAAGACTCGTCGTAGATGGGAAATGACAAATTTCATTAACACAGTAAAAGCTTTAGCCTCAACATCAATAAAACATTCTAACACGTTGACAATTGACTTTGTCACTTCTCAAATACGACATATCTAGAGTGGTTACAAGCACTTAACATAATAAAAAATTCAGCTTCAAATGGTCCAAAGCGGAGAGAAAAAATCAACAAAAGAATCGAGTAACAAAACCATCCTTAAAATCACTTGTAAAACTAAAATCACTTGTAAAACTAAAATCACATACATAAACAAGACTGAAAATAGTGCTACAAAAGCAGATAAAAATTTTTAAAACTGAAGACTTATTAAATAATAGAAAAAAATACAAAACTTAAGACAACACGAGTCCAAATCGACTCGTGAAATCATTTATTATTCTAAAATATTCTCAAAACAGAAACAAATTAAGAAACTGATGAAGAGCCACTCACTTTCCAAAACAACTACTAGTAGTCAATGGAGTTTTAACGAACGACAAGCATCGTCATCTATCCATCATAACTTCTGAAGATAACAAATATACCCACAAAATAGATTTGCAAACTAAAAAAGAGAGAAAACATGTGGATTGAATGAAAAGAAGAAAGAAAGAAAGAGTTGGTGGGAGGGGAAAAAAAGCAGGCGATAGCTAGCCCGGAGGCTGGCACTGCCTCTGAATAAAACAAAAGATAATAAACAAACGGCTTGGAGAAAAAAAAGAAAAATTTTTAGGGTTTTAAGAGAAATTAAAATTAAAAATTAAACAAAAGTTAATTTATTTTAATTTTTGTAAGTTTTAAAAATGATAAATTGCACCAACAGTCACTCAACTTTGGGGTGGCTGACAAAATAATCACTCAGGTTTCAATTTAATCACTCAATTTTCGAAAAATAACAAAATAGTCACCACTAACCCTTTTCCATTACAGACGTAATCGAGCTACAGTTTTCTGTTACAAACTTAATGGAACTGTCATTTTCCATCCCCTATCACTGCTCTCTCATCCCTCTCCCTTTTCCCCACCATTGTTAAATCTTTCCTTCATATTCTATCTTTTACTTTCAAAGCACTTAACAGAGTTACTTTGAAGATGTTGATATTCAAATTCAATGCCATTAAGAGCAACACGCTCTCTCAACTTCATAAGGTAATTATTAACATCTCTTCTCAATCCTTTTTGTTTAAGGCCTGGGTTATCCCTATCTTTGTTTTTTGAGGCTGTGAGAGGTTTACTGTTCCATTAGCATTCGTTAGGTTTAATCAGCGCATTAGTTGAATGAGTCAATGGCTGAAGCCCTTGTTTTGGGGTTTAACTTTCTTTGTTTTTGTATGATGGAGCTTCTTTTACCTTTTCACTTGCTGTTTTAGGGCCTTCCTTCCTTCCTTTGGGTATGGCCTTGCCTGAATAGAAAAAAAAATCTATTATCACTCTGCTTCAGATCTAAGAACCCTTTTTTTTCCTTCATTTGTTTTCCCATAAACATGTTGAGAGATCTGACTTGATGACAAGACTTAGCTTAAAGAAGTTTGAAATCACCTTCGTTATCACTTGTGCCTTCCCAGATTTCGTCTAACTTTGGTGTTCAGTTTATTTATTTCTCGATTTTTGCAGTCTAGACTTGCTTTGCCCAAAAAATTGAAGGGTGACAAGTTCACCAAAGCAATACTGGCTTTTGCCTTGCCCTGCTTACTGCTGATGATTCAAACAGTATAAGGGGCTGCCAAAACCCCAACATTACAGTATGGAACATTTGAGAGGAGCTATAATGCTCATTCGACACACCTTCCACCTGTTAATGACCCGACAAGGGGTTGCAATGTCGAAAACGATTGTCGACAGTTTACTCTGAGTCTTGAAAACCGCCAGTGGGTGAAATGAAAATCCATGTTAATGTTCATTCATTTTCATTTCAATATTGTTCCCCTGAGGTTGAAAGTGTTGATACAGAGGAACTCCAGTTGAAGTTGTTGCCAATGTTACGATGGCGGAAGGAACTTTGAACCATAGAGAGCCAGGTATCGAGGCCATAGCTGCTAGGATTGCCACTTGGTTCTCGAACAAGACTTATTCTAATAGCAATACATATGGTAGGGAAGAGGGAGAGGAGAGGGACGAGAAAGTAGTGATAGGAGGATGGAAAATGGTAGCTCCGTTAAGTTTGTAACAGAAAACAGTAGCTTCGTTACGTCTGTAATGGAAAAGGGTTAGTGGCGATTATTTTATTATTTTTTAAAAGTTGAGTGACTGAATTGAAACCTGAATGACTATTTTGTCAGCTACCCAAAATTGAGTGACTATTGGTGTAATTTACTATTTTAAAAACTTTTACTATTTTTTATTTTTTATTTATAAAATTTTATTATTTTAAAATTTTTGTATATATTTTTAAGTTTTTTAAAAAATTGAACTTCATGTTAGTTTTTGCCACATGTCACTATTTGAAAGTGCCATGTGTCTCAACTTAATAACATTACAAAAAAATAATAATAATCAGACCCTAAGAAAAGAAATTTCAAGTGCCAACTTGAGAAAGTAACAAATTGAGAGGCCAAATATATATTCAAGCCATTTGAGTATTCAAATTTCTTAAATGATGTACAAATTACCCAAAATAGTAACTATGTTAAAAATTCGTGTTATGCTACAAAAGTATTATCAATATTATAAAAAATTCGTGTTAAAAATTTATGCATTGAGCTATACTTAACAAATTAACATTGAATAAAAAATATTTTAAAACCCCAAAATAAAATAAATTCATTATATTAAATTAATAAAATAAAATATATAAATTAAGGATAAATTACATCACATGCTCTAAATTTTTTTATCAATCTAATTACTCTAATTAAAATAATTATTTAAATTTATCACAAAAAAATTTATTAATCTACTAACGAATTATTGACGTGATATTTTTTTGAATTTCAATTAAAATTAAAAATCTTTCTATAAATAGATAAAAAAAAATTTTTGCTCGGATTTTTTTTTATTTGGGTCTCTGTGAAAATATTACTTCTTCAAATTAAACTATAACAAATGGCAAAAAGAAAATGAAAGTAGAGTGAGTTCAGCAATGTGAGTTTGCAAAATAGATTTGGAAGTGGTGTAAATAAGCTCCCATTTTCCATTTAGTAAATCAAATTTCAGAGTCTGCTTTGTGGGATTATAGGCACAAAAGCAATGAAAAAACCAGGTTTAATTAAGAATTCCACTTTCTCAAATTTCGTAATTAAATGAAAAAAAAACCCACCTGATCAACTCTCTGCTGGTCCTCGGGGGTGGCATCGGACCCTCGGTAAAGTGGTGCAATGCAATCAAAAAGTCTAGCTCGAGAAGCTTTGTGAGAAGGAAAAACTGATAAAGATCATATTCAAATTGTTGGATTTTAGATTTGAACTATTAAAAAAATAAGTTTAAAAAAAAACAAAAACACTAAAAGAAATTTTTTTTGAAAAAGAATAAATAAAAATAATAATAAACAAAAATAAAAAAATTAAAGTGAAAGATGGAACGTATAAAGTGATCGATATGATGGATAGATGGACAAATGTCCAATTGAATTATTTGTTATATAAACTCTAATAAACTTAATTAATAGCTTTGATTAACCCTTCAAGAAATAATTCTTTAGTAAGTTTAAAAATAAAGACTCATTCAAAAAAATCTAGAAGCAAATTATTTTTAAAAATCACAGGAAAAGAAATTTGTACAAAAAAATTAACTCCCAAAGTTAAAAACTTTAATAAGTTAAACAATTATATATCTAATGAACAATAATAAGGCCTTTATATATGCTAGCTAGGTACATTCAAATAAAACTTTAAAGTATACTTAAAATACAATAAATAATAAAATAATAAAACCTAATAAATACAATATTAAAAATTAAGCCTAAAAATTGAACCCAATGTGATTTAAATTCGAATTAAAATATCAAAACTCGTAATTTACCATAAAATGGTCATAACATGAGTTATCGAACTCAAAATTGAGTGATTCAAAATGTATTTCAAAGCTAAAAGATAAATCTTCGAAAGCTATGAAGACATCTTAACCCAGAAATGTTTGGTTTGCATCCAAAAACTTGATTTTTCAAACTTTAAAATTGACACCTTCAAGGAATGAAATCTAATAAATTTCACCCAATCCGTGTATATATCAATCCCCCTTTCCTTGAAACTATGTCTCTTAATATTGTCTTTGGCTGAATAAGAAATAATATTTATTATAGGTAAAATTGTTTAATAGAGCTAGACAAATTAAAGTAAAAATTAGTGAAAACATAATCATTCCTCCCTTTTAGATAGGTTCTCTCTTTCTTTCCATTCTCTTTTTTAATGTGAATTGAATTCTCTAATTTTACCTTAAAAGAATTTTCACTCACCAAAGTTGGACCATCAAATTGACTTTTATCACTCAATGTCTCTTTTCTCTTAGTCTTTTTCCATGAATCATCCTCATTTCCCTTTATCCCTCACAAAAATTGTGAAAATTTTATTCATTAGAATACAACTTTGTAGAAGGAGAATAGATGTCTAACTCGTTCAAATTCACAGACTCTAGAAAACAATTCTCACTATCAACTTTTTCTAACTTGCAAAGTTCACTATCACTATCATCATAGTTTACACTATTACTATCATCATAGCTCACATTATTACCATCAACTTCTTTGAAACAAGGTGCAATGTTAGATCTAGGCTCAATAATAGGCGCAAAATCACACTTACTATCTTCAAAAACGACGTCACTCAAAGTTTCTTGCTCATTCATATCATCAATGTCAATGGTAACACTAAAAGGAGACTCCTCAATAGGCTCGGTGTCATACGTATGTTCTTCTTCGTAACTTTCATCATTGGATGGATAGTGAATCGAACATTGGGAATCATAATGATCTTTTGAACCACACTAATGACATTTCACAACAAGTAAGAGATAAATCATACTCTCCTTTCCTTGTTGGCATTTAGAGTTTTGGTGATCCTTCTTATCACCAAATACTTTTTTTAAAATAAAATTAAATCAAACTTAGATAAATTAGTTAGTTGATTTAAATTTATTATAAAATAAGTGATTGACATAAATAAATTAGAAATAAAATATAATAATTTATTATAAATTTCAATTAATTAATTAATAATTTATAAAACCATAAAAAGTAAAACTTTTTAATAGAAGGAAATAGTTATTGTTAATTACATTATTTTTAGATATTTATTATAAATATTCTATTGTTATTAACATTTTTAATCTAAATTTTTATTTTTTAATAACATTATTTTAATTAAAATCTGTGGGATTAGTAGAAATTAATTAGTTTTTTAGAATTTAAAACATATGTAAAAATTAAAATGAAAAATTTGTAAAAGATCTTTTTAGGATTTTTAAATAAATTAGAATAAAAATCAAATTAAAAATCAATTTTTTTTAAAAGTCAAATAAAATCAAAATAAAATGTTTTTGAGATTTTGAAATATGAGAAAAGATTATATGAAACTGGGATACTATGTCAACTTGTATCACTTTCCAATAATTTAATGTCATTTCAGTAATTTTTTTCTATGTCATTAAAACATAACTTTGATAATTTTTTTTTACATAAAATTAAAATTATTAACTTAAAAATTTCTCCCCACATCTCAACCATAATTAAAATTTTTGTATACAATTCAACACTAATCACCAAGATTGCTATGCACTCCTCTAAACTTTTTTTTTTTCCAAATTTCTATTGGATAATTCAGAGCTGCTACTATTCAATTGTTGTTTTGACGTAAGTTTAATTTTGAAAGTTTTTATTTCACATTTAACAAGATATGATGACGACGATGATTGAATCGAGAAAATAAACAAAATTCATTTTATTGATTGAAATTTTTGTTTTTTATTTTATTTTATATTAGACATGTTATTAAAGTAAATATACATTACACCATTATAAATCATGGAGTTTTTCTTGTTAGTGATCGTGTAGATATTTTAGAGATTTTCTTTTTAAAGTTTAGTGTGGAACTATATTTGTTTGGGATGTTAAATATTTTCACTTGATTTTGATTTGTTTGAAATATAGTTGTATATGAAATCTTTGAATATATTATGATTTTTAATAATAATGATTTAGTTTAATGAAAAAAAAAGATGTATATGATTTTCGAAGCTATTTTTATTAGATTTTAATTTATTTTTTAAAAAATATTTTTAGAGATTTCTTGTGTGATCAAGGTTTTAATAATATAATTTATAGAAAATTTCTTTCCAAGTTTCATTAATTTATAATTTTCATTTATGGAGACAAATAATGAAGAAATAGTTCATCTTGTCTAGAACGAAGATAATTTCGTTTAAGAAATAAAAGTGGAAGTAAGAGTGCATTTTGAAGAAGATGCATATAATTTTTATAATCAGATTGCTTTGAGTGAGGGGTTCAATGTTTAAAAAGGAAATAAGAGATGAATTATGATTGAACCTATATTGTAACAGCCTGTTTTTAGTGAAATCGGAATAGTGGTTTTAGGACCACAAATCCGATGTGAAAATATTTATTTTATTATTATTTTAGTGTCTACAACATGTTAATAGAGTCATATGAGTCATATGAAAATTTCGCTAAGAAATTTAATCGTTTGCATACTCAATTTGATAAAAGGACTAAATCGCGTAAAGTATAAAACTGAAGTTCTATAAGCTGAAGGGATTTAATAGCTATGAAATTAAATGATTGGAGGGTTTATGTGGTAGTTAGACTATTTTTATAGTGAGTGGACATTTATGGACACTAAATGGATGTTTTCAAAGGTTAATTAATAAGGTTAATTTAGTAATTTAATAATTACATAATAGTAAAATGATTAAAACAAAGCCATCATCTTGTTTCTTCCTATCTACCACCAAAATTTAGACTAAGAAAACTCCATGAATGAAGCTTGAAAGTTCGGCCAACATTCCTTGTGCATGTAAGTGCAATTTTGCTCGATTTTTAATGATTTCTATGTTTTTGGAGTCATTGTAGCTTAACCTAGCTAGCCCAGGAACTAATTTGTGAAACTGTTAAAATATTAGGATTTTACCATTGATGAATGTGTATGTGGTTTGATGTTTGATGGTAGAAAATGAATGGTTGTTGTTAGATAAACAAGTTTTGTAAAGTGATTTTGGTTGAAAATGACAAATAGGGATTAAATTGAGAAATGTGAAAATTATGTGATGAAACATGTGAATTAATGAAATGTGTGGGCTGCTATAAGCTTGTATGAAATTCGGCTAGCTTAGTATGTGGATGGAATTGCATGAATTTCAATTTACGGGCTTAAAGACTAAATTGTAAAGAAGTTAAAATATTAGGGGTAAAGTGTAAATTTTCAAAAAATATGTATTTTGGGCTGAATTGAATAGAATGAATACTAAATGGATTGAATTTGATTATTTAAATCAAGTTAAGCCTCGTACGGATCAAGAACAAGGGAAAGATAAAGTTTTGAACTAGTCGATCCTATTTTGTCGTTTTTGTGATCGAGGTAAGTTCATATGTTAATAAGCATTAAATTAATTGTGTTTTAAATGCTTTATCATTTCATTATTGATGAATATGACTTCATAGAAATACTCGATGAAGATTTGGCAATATATGAGATCCCGATTGAACTTTAGGAATAGATAGGATACAAATGACATGTCATTAAGGGTTACCATGTTTTGGGTGCTGGTCCGTATGTTCTACTGGTGGCTGAGTTTTTCGGCATGTGTTGCGGTTACTCGTCAGCTTGCGTGAGCAGCACCATGTAGTTACGTCTTAACCGTCAGCTTGTGTGAGCAGACCCAATGATAGCTCGAGAGTGAGCATTTATACGAGATATGAGATAGAGATGGTTTTGACCATGTATTGGTACTTATTGTGCGAGATTCTCGAGTATTCCAAATGGTTCAATCGGTATATTGATGATATGAAAGAGTAAGAGATTGATATGTATCATTACAAGTATGTTCATGAATTATATAAGCATTGAATCTATAAGATTTTTGAATTCATGTCTAACCTTTTGATGGATTCAAATTGAGTTGCATTATGCTATGTTTATTTACTTAAATTGTGAATGAATGGTAAGATATACTTTTTAGCCATACGAGCTTACTAAGCTTAATAGCTTACTTTGTTTACTTTTCCATGTTTTATAGTGATTTCGAAGCTTGCTCATATTGGAAGTTGTCGGAGATCTCGTCACACTATCCAATAATTGTTTTGGTACTTTTAGATTTAATGTATTTTGGTTATATGGCATGTGTAGGTCATTTGGTTTTTGAAAGCCTATATGTTTTGGTTATGTAATTAAGTCATTTAATATGACTTGATTTGGTATATGATGGTATGTAAACATGTGTGTTTAGCCATGTGATTTGGCTTATTTTGATATACTTGGTTATATAAACATGTATATATGGTCTTGTGAAATATGGTGTTTAGTTACTATATGATTGCCTTTCTTGTGAGATTGTGTTTAGGTACCAAATAGTTAAAATTGAGAATGTATTAATATGCTAAGTGTAAGGTAAGATAATGCATATATGAAAGTGACCATTTAGGTGAATTCTTGAAGGTGATATTGGTATGTTTTGAAATGGTAATGATGTTTATGAGCATTATGGTTATTAGTATTGGTATAGCATGATTTGGACTTGGTTGAGATTGGTTTGAATGCCTATTGATGATATGGTCATATTCTATTTGGTATGTGTAGGTTGATGTCACTTTGGGTAAAAATTAAGGCTTGGAAAATGGCCTATTTTTTGTCCATACGGGCAGAGACACGAACGTGTGTCTCAGCCGTGTGTGACACACGGCCAGGTGACACGGCTGTGTGTCCCCTGGTACTTATTTAGAAATCAAATCAGTAGCTTCACATGGACTAGCCTACGGGTGTGTGGCCTGGCTATTTGGCACAAGTCAGTATACCCTTTAATTTTCATACAGCCTGGCACACGGGCGTGTGAGGCCATTTCGAAGGGTACACGGGCTAGTCACACGGTGTGTGGTTGGCTGTTTGACCCAAATCAGAGAGTTACACGGGGTCGGACATGGGCTGAGACACGGTCATGTGATCCCATTTTGAATGTCCACATGGCCTGTGCGTGTCTTTGGCCATGTGAGACACACGGCCTGGCCACACGGGCATGTGTCCCCTGCACTTTGAAAATTTTCTATGTTTTTCTAAAAAATTATTAAGTATTCGATTTAGTCCAAAAACATTTATAATGCTTGTTTTAAGCCTCGAGGGCTCGTGTTAAGGACTATATGAATGTATTTGAAAGACTTTTGTTTGGATTTGATATGATTGTTTAAGAAATAAGTCTGGTAATGCTCCGTAACCCTATTCCGACGACGGATATGGATTAGGGGTGTTACATATAAAGCAACCAGAATTTTTATGCTTGGAATCTAAGTATCATGAATAAAATGTTGGCAAAGTGAAAAAATTTAATCGTCTAGAGAGAAGGACATGTTGTCAAGCTAAAATTTGATTTATGATAGAAAAATTTGTTTGGGTTGTTTCTTACTTCAATGATTATCATAATCATGAGTTAACAACTTCAGAAGAAAGAATTAATTTAAAATCAGGAAGAAAATTTTTGAAAGGACATGCAGATGTTATTCGTTTAATGGTTGCTGTAGGAATCAAACAAATAAGTTCATATTTGTTTCTTAGGAAGAAGATCGGGTTTGAAAATATTACCTTTACTAAACAAGATTGTCATAATTTCTTGTGAATTGAAAGAGAGAAAATGATTGAAGTAGGGATGTACAAAGCATTATCAATTTTTTTCAAACATAAGCAAGCTAAAGACCTTATGTTTTTCTATTCAATGTAAGTGGACCAAAATAATCGACTAGCTATTTTTTTTGGAAAGATGGAATATTAAAATTAGATTACGATTGTTTTGGAGATGTCCTTGTGTTTGATACCACATATAGAACCAATAAGAATAATTTGGTTTGTGCTCTATTTTTCAAAATCAATAATCACTAGAATATTATTTTGTCCGATTGTGCTTTTTTATCACATGAAACCACTGAGTCATTTGCTTGGCTATTTGAAACATTTTTAGAAGTCATTGGGCACCAAAAATTGAAGAGTATTTTTACTAATGAAGATCAAACAATAATGAAAGTAACAGAGACTGAGTTCCCAGAATCTTCTCATAGATTATGCATGTGGCACATTTCAAATAATGTTAAACAACATCTTGCTAGTTGTTTTGTCAATGCTGAGTTCAAAGCATAATTTAATAAATGCTTTTATGGATGTGAAAGTGAAACAAAGTTTGAATCAAGTTAGGCTACCATGATTGAAAATTTTGAACTTCAAGATTATGGTTAGCGTAAGAGACTATATGAGCTTCGAGTGAAATGGTGCATTTCCTTTAGCATAGACATTTTTTTCTGCTCAGATTAGATCCACTTAAGGAAGCGAGAGTATGAACAACATATTGCATTAGATTATGAATTGCTCTTTGTCTCTTATTCAAGTTATACGACATTACGAGAAAAAGGAAATCAAATTATGAATTTTTCTAATAGAGTTAAATCAATATTTTCAATGTAAAAATGGAGCACCAAGCAAAGTTAATGGACATGGATTTTTAAGCATGTGTCTGATGTTTACACTCTTGCTATGTTTAAAGGGGACTCGATGGATTGCATGTAACAACCCATTTTCAGTGAAACCGGAACAGTGGTTTCGGGACCACAAATTCGAGTCAGAAAGAAAATTTATTTTAATATTATTGCATGGTCTATATTATGATAGGAAAGACGTTTGTTTCAATAAGAAAAATTTACCGAATTCATGTTTAATTATAGAAAGGACCAAATTGCATAAAATGAAAAAGTTGAGCTCTAGTAGCTATAAGTATCAAATAGCTATGGAATTCAAAACTTGAGGTCCTTATATGGCAATTAAACCATTAAGAGAAGTTAGTAGATTTTTTTGATGATTCATCCATGGAAAATTAGAAAAAGAAAAGGAAATTGAAATAAATAAAAGATGATAAATAAAATAAATATCTAATATCATCATTTCATATCATCTTCTTCCCCAAATTCTATGAAAACCCTAGGAAAGAGAAAGAAAATCAAGCAAGCCTAATTGGTAAGTAATCTTGTCCCGTTTTTAGTAATTTTTATATTTTTGAGATCAGAATAACCTAATCTAGCTATTTTGGGGATCAATTTGTAAAGTTATCAAAGTATTAAAATTTTTATATGGATGAATATGCTGAAATTTTGAAATTTACGGTAGAAATGGAAAGGTTGTTGATAGATAAACAACTTTTGTAAAGTGAATTTTCATGAAATTGTGATTTAGGACTAAATTGTAAAGATCTAAAATTCATGGAAAATTTTTGATTTTATGAAATATATGTGATGTAAATGTTATATGTAAAAATCGGTTAGGCTTGGAATAAGGATTAAATTGCACAAATTTCATTTTCCGAGCCTAAGGACGAAATCGTCATTTATGAAAAGTATAGGGCAAAATGGTAAATTTTCCTAGGATGTGAATTGAATTAAATTGAGTATGAAATAGATTAAATTAATTTTAAATTCATTTATATAGATTCAGAAAGACCTAGTACTGAGTTGGATAGAGGAAAACAAAAAGTATCGGATTAGTAGATCCTTGTATACGAACGCTTATCGAGGTAAGTTTGTGTAATTAGATTATGTATATTAATATGTTTGGAATTGAATGTTGAATATGTGTGAATTGTGTAAATGTTTAATAAATAAAATTAATTACATGCCTGATATTGCTTAATAAGTACAAGTCCCGTTTGAATAGATGGAATTTGATGGATATATGATTTCCTGATTTGATTGTGGTCTTGCATATGTTGCAAACACACCATAACTTGAAAGAGCATCCTGTTATAAGTCTCTCGAGCTTCTCGTTATATGGTTCTTGTGAGCATCCTGATCGGTAGTGATCCTGCATGTGTTGCGGACTACCGCAGCTCTTTGTGAGCATCCGGTTATATGATCGGTTGTGATCCTGCATATATTGCGGACACAAATGTAGCTCTTTATGAGAGTCCTGATATAGGCCCTTTTTGAGCTTCCTGATATGGCTCGCTTGAACTTCCTATTATATGGCTATCTTGTAACACCCCTAACCTGTAACCGTCATCGAAACAGGGTTACGGAGAATTACCAAAGTTTACAAAACAAATACAGATAATTCATATAATTTACTATTCATATCCAAAACTGATCACATCATCCCTTGAATGGAACTTTGAGGCCAAATTTAAGCATTAGAAATAAGTAGGGACCAAATAGAAATCTCAGAGAATTTTTCGCAAAATTTCAAAATTTTTCTTATATACAGGGGTCACACGTCTGTGTGAGTAAGTCGTGTGGCTCACACGGTCACGGGACATGCCCATGTCTCAAGTCGTGTGGGCATTCGATGTGAGACACATGGCCGTATCCTAGCCCGTGTCCTTACCCGTGTAACTCTTTGACTTGAATCACACGGCCAGCCACAGGCCCGTGTACTAGGTCGTGTGGTCAATTTAATTTACAAAAATTAGGTGCAAGATTCACATGGCCAAGACACACGGCCGAGGCACACGCCCGGTCTCTGCCAGTGTGCCTAATTTTGAGTATTCTGTTTCTAAATTTTAAGATGCGGAGACACACGGCCAAACCACATGCCCATGTGCCAGGCTGTGTGTCATACACGGTCAAGACGCACGCTCGTGTGTCTACCTGTATGGACAAAATAAAGCCATTTTTTAGCTTTATTTCTCACTTAAAATTTGCCAAGAACCTACACTAATACTTGAAAACATATACCAACCAATTCAAGCATTATAACCAAGCCAACACTAACATCTAACATGATATATCTTCACATGCATTCATGTTTATAATTTTACCTTTTATAGGTGTATTTGTTTAAGATAACTCAATTAAACCATACTAAACACATATGTAATTACCATGATGTAACCTTATAAATATACCAAATCAAACCATCTCTACAAACATCCATTTACAAGCCAACAATTGGCCATGTTAATCTATACATGCCATTATACCAAAATATGTTTACTACCAAAATGAGATGGTGGATAGTGTGATGATGCTCCGACCAATCTCCAACCTTTGTGAGCTTCCGAACACTATAAAACAGAGAAAAGAAAACCTAGTAAGCATTTAATGCTTAGTAAGTTCGTATAATAGGAATTAAACTTACCAATCATATTCATTCAAATAAGCATAATAATAACTTGCTTCCCAACAAATTGACAAGTTTGCCTAATCACATATACTCACTTAAGCAAGTTAGTCACATATTTCACTTGTACATCAAATAAACATGGATGAGCTCATAATGCTACAAACTTTCAGGTATTTCAGAAGCATTCGAGACATAATACTTCTAATCTCTTAATTTCTCATGTTAGGAGTTTTATCCTTTGAATTGTTGAAATTTCGATGGATACTCAAGTAGTATACTTGAGGTATACAAATCAGTGATCTATCAATTCATGTTCAGGGGTGCCCGATAGGGCACATAATCAGGGAGCACATTCTCGAGCCATATATACAGGTTGCTCAGATGAGCCAAGTAATAGGACGCTTATCCGGGCCAAACAGGAAACTCATAAAGAGTTTTAATTAGGGAGCTCATAGAGCTTAACAAGTAACTCTGAAGAGTTATTATCAGGGAGCACCAGATAGCCATTTAACAAGGAGTTCAAGCGAGCCATATGAGGAAGCTTATAAGAGCCTATATCAGGACGCTCACGTAGAGTTGCGTTTGTGTCTGCATTATATGCTAATCACAACCGATCAAATCATGTAACAGGACGCTCACAAAGAGCTGCGGTAGTGTGCAACACATGCAGAATCACTACCGATCAGGATGCTCACAGGAACTATATAACAGGATGCTCGAGAAGGCTTTTAATAGGATTGCTCGTCCGAGTTATCTTATGTCCGCAACATATGCAGACCACATTTAATACGAAAAATCATGTATCCATCACTTTTCATTATTCAAATGGAACTTATCATTTTCTGAACATTAACGAACGTGTTAATCCTCATAAAAATAAACACAATTTAGTTATACGGACTTACCTCAACACTTGTTTGTGTATAAAAGTCTACTAATCCGTTACTTTTTGTTTTCATCAATCCAATTCTGTATTTGGTCTTTTCGAATCTATATAAATGAATTTAATCATCAATTCATTATATTTCATATTCAATTGGATTCAATTTACATCCTAGGCAAAATTACCATTTTGCCCCTATACTTTTCATAAATGAAAATTTCATCCCTAGACTTGGAAAATAAAATTCATGCAATTTAATCCTCATTCCAAGCCTAACTGAAATTTTCATATAACATTTACAACATTGTATTTCAAAAAATTCAAAATTTTTTCATAACTTTTACATCTTTACGATTTAGTTCCTAAATCATAATTTCATCAAAATTCACTTTACAAAAATTGTTTATCTATCAACAACTTTTTATTTTCTACCATAAATTTTAAAATTTCAGCATATTCATCCATGGAAAAACTTTGATACTTTGATAACTTTTCAAATTAATCCCCGAAATATGGAAAAACTTTGATACTTTGATAACTTTTCAAATTAATCCCCGAAATAGATAGATTAAGCTATTTCGATCTCAATAAAAACATGACAATAATACTTACCTATTTAAGCCAAGAAAGCTTGTTTTCTCTTTCCTAGGGTTTCCATAGAAATTTTGGGGAAAAAGATGATATAAAATGATATTATTTGATATTTATTTATTTATCATCTTTTATTTATTTCAATTTTTAATTTAGCCCTTGTCCTTTTCTAATTTTTCCATGGATGGTTCATCAAAAATATATACTAACTTTTCTTTAATGGTCTAATTACCATATAAGGACCTCTTATTTTGAATTCCATAGCTATTTGATCATTCTAGCTACTAGAATTCAACTTTTGCATTTTATGCAATTTGGTCTTTTCCATAATTAAACACATAATCGATAAAAAATTCTTATTAGAAATTTCATATAACATTCCTATCATAATACAGACCATGCAATAATATTAAAATAAATTTTCTTTCTAACTCAGATTTGTGGTCCCAAAACCATTGTTCTGATTTCACTGAAAATGGGCTGTTATATATCTGGAGCTCTCTGATAATAGCTCTTCGGAGTTGCCTGTTAAGCTCAATGAGCTTCCTGCTCTAAAATTTTATGAGTTTCCTGTTAAAGCCCGGATAAGCTTCTTGTTACATGGCTCACATGAGCATCCTGTGATATGGCTCGAGAGAGTGCTTCTTGATTATGTTCCCTAATTGGGTACCCCTAGGTATGAGTTTACGATTTACAGTGTTGTACATTTCAAGTGTACTACATGTGTATCCATCAATATTTCAAATAAGTTCAACAGACAAAGTTCTGTTATGGCTAATCTAAACTTGAGATGATTTATTATAGAAATGTAAATGTTATATGGAAATATGATAAGAAAGGTATATGTGTATGAAAGTTATTACATGATGAGCTCATCTTTATTACTTGAAAAGTATTTAGAAATTCATAATTAACTTGCTTGATTGCGTGTATGTGATTAGGAAATTGGTCAATTTGTTAGGATGCATGATATTTACATGATTACTTAAATTGAATATAAATGGTAAGTTAAATTCCTGTTATGCGAACTTACTAAGCATTAAATGCTTACATTGTCTTATTTTCCTCTTTTTTCTAGTGCTCGAAAGCTCATAAAGGTTGGAATCATTTGGAGCACCATCACACTATCCTTCAGCTTGTTTTGGTATAAATAGGAAACTTATTTTGGTATAATGGCATGTATAGGCTAATTTGGCCAGTGTTGCCATTTAAATGGATAATTGTAATATAGCCATTGGAATGGCTAATGATGGTATGTTTAGTGAATATATATATGTTGTTATAATATGGTTGATATATGTGTGCTTGATATAGTTAGATTGAATTATGGTAAACATATATGTCTTATAAAAGGTAAGTTTGAATACATGTGATGATATATCATGTATAATGTTAATGTTGTCTCGGCTTTAATGTCTTGAATTGGTTGGTATATGTATGAAAGTATTAATGTAGGTACAAGGAAAAATTTGGGTGAGAAATAAGGCTTGAAATGGCCTTATTTTGTCCGCACAGGTAGATGGGCGTGTGTCTCAACTGTGTGTGATACAAGGCCATGCGCATGGGCGTGTGGTTTGGCCGTGTGTCTACTACATCTTAAAAATTGGGAAACACAATGATCAGAATTGGTTACACAGGCAAAGACATGGGCGTGTGTCTCAGCGGTGTGAAATACACAGCGCAACACACAGGCGTGTGTCTTGGCCGTGTGAATTCTGCACCTAATGTTTGAAAATTAAATTGTCCACAAGGTCTACCACACGAGCGTGTGGCTGGCCGTGTGACCCAAGTCAGTAGCTACCATAATTTGAACATGGGCTGGGACACGGCCGTGTACCTCACATCGAATGGCCACACGGCCTAAGACATAAGTGTGTCTCTTGGCCGTGTGAGACACACGGCCTAAACACACGGGCATGTGTCCCCTGCATCTAAGAAAAATTTTAAAATTTCACGAAAAATTTTCTGAGTTTCTGATTTAGTCCCAATTTGATTCTAACCTGTATTTTGGCCTCGAGGACCCATTTAAGGAATGATAAGATTGATTTCGGATATGAATAGTAAATGACATAAATTTTTTATAATTGATTTGTAAACTCAGGTAATGCTCTATGACCCTGTTCCGACAATGGATAGGGGTTAAGGGTGTTACATTGCATAGGCTTGAAATGCGTTGAAGTTACTAGCATAAAAAATCTTCCTTTATATCATGTGACTGAAGATGGATGTAAAAGAATTTACAGTGTGGAGTTTGACGTTTCAAATAACATTGTCTCACGTAGTTGTAATATGTTTGAAAGTCTTGGATTTCTTTTTTGTCATGATTTACGGGTTCTTCTTATGAAAAACATTAAAGAGATACCCGAAAAATATATACTTAAGAGATGGACAAAAAAAAAGAAGCAAAGTTGTTGTTGGCAAGTGATTTTAGAGCCTCATTAGCACATGAAGAAAAATCTAGCGGTTTATTACGCCTTAATGAGTTGAATCACATCATTTACAATCTTTTTATAAAGGATCATTAACTCCTAAGTGTACTCAAATCGTTAAAGAAAAACTAATTAAGGGATTGCTATTAGTTGAAAAGGAGATGACACTATGCAAGAAGCTACAGATTCGAGAATTTCAAAGCATTCATCTTTTCAAGATGCTATCAATTGTGCCAATGGGAGATCAAGTGAAAAATTAGTGTTTGATCCTTTATATGTCAAGATAAAGGGTTCAAAGCCAATTTAAGAAAAATCAAATGAAGAAAACAAAGACGGCAATGAACTCCCAAGTTTCAAAAAATAAGGAGAAAATATCGAGCATACTTTCCTTTATTATTATATTTGCATTTAGTTGTTATGTTATTAAATTAATTTATTTCTTTATTTTAAATAAAAAGATAAAGAAATAGTTAATTTTTGCTTTGTTATACTTTAATTTGCATATTGTCATATTTAATTTTGTAACAACCCAATTTTTAGTGGTGTCAGAAAAATGCAATTTCGAGACCTTGTTTTTGTAAACCGGGTTTGTAAATATTAAATAGAGATATTTACAGATTTATTATATTGATATATTGAAATTTAGGTAAGTAATTTAGCCGAAATTATGATTAATTAAGTCTAGGAACTAAATTGTAAAAGTTTAATCGTTATAGAATTTTTATTAAGAAAATGCTTGGGGGACTTAGATAGAAATTATCCAAAGGATCAAAGATAAATAAAGTAAAGGTTAAACAAACATTAGTGGATGATAATGATGATGGGAATTAACTTGTATTAATAGTAAATTAATTAACATAAAATCTAATTAAATTTTTAACTAAAACTAATTAAAAGTTAAACAATAGTATTAATAAAAAAAAGGAAGTGGGAAGAGAGATGAAACATTAACATCTTCTTCCCCAAAACTGTAGCTACTAAAGAAGAAAAAGAAAAAAAAATTAAGTTTTTGCAAGTGTTTGACCATACAATTAGTTATGGAAATTTAGTTATTTTCTTATATTTTTTTTATAGATTTAAGGTCATTGGAACTTGATTTAACTGCCCATGTATGAATTTGTAAAACTGTTAAAGTTATTAAAAGTTGTCATTGTTGAAAATTGAATAAAATTGGTGTGGAATTGTTAGAAATTAAGCATAGTATGTAAAAAAGAACTAAATTGTAAAGCTTAATTGTTAGTTTTATATATTAGGGACCAAATTGAATAAAATTGAATATTCTTAGGAATTTTTGGTAGGGATAAAAAATAGAAGGCCCCTAATGAGTCATGGTGAAATCAGATTCTAATTTGAGGCCTTATATTGAAAGTTATACTTGTCCCGGTTTTAGGGACCAAATTGAATAAATTGAAAAATCTGTGTAATTTGGTATTTGATTCTGATTTGGCTGGGAATTGGTTGTATGGTATGTTTTATGATTATTTGTAATTAACAAAAACACTGAGTTGTAGAAAAGGAAAGGAAAAGTGAAAATCGTCAATTAGTGACATGCAAAATCTTGATTTATACTTTTATGATTCGAGATAGAAATATTTCATTTTATATGCATGTTTATTTATTGTTAAATCATTGAGGTGAGTCTATTATGGTAATATGAGATGTTTTGATTGAATTTGATATGGAACATTAAGATAGATGACTAAAATGAATAAAATGGGAAATGATTTGAAATACTTAAATTATGATATGTGATATGAATATTATATTGAAATATATCTTATAATATGAAATATGCGTGTTTGATGATGAAATGGGGTTGTGATTGTGAATTTGACTAAGAAACGATATATGTACTAAATTGCAAAATAATTGTTATGTAATAGAACAATGTACAAGGTACGCAAATGCATATGTGATTTAATAAAGGGTATGAATATGTGAGTAAGACAGTTTACAAGTATGTTTATGCATTTGATAAGATCTGTAACATCTTGTCTTTTAGTAGTGCCAGAAATAGTGATTTTGGGCCCATAAATTTGATGAGTGAGTCCGTAAATATTACTATTTAATATTTACGAGTCAAATATAAAATTACATTGAAATTTGATTTAATGATTTTTGTTAATTGAAGGAATAATTAGGTTCAAGTGGGGATGTCCCTAAAGTCAAGTGATTTTAGAAAATGAGGTATTGAGACCTTATTTCTATAAATCGAGCCCTTAAATATTTTATTAGATATTTATGGAGTGTTATTAGGGTAATATTAAATTTTGGTTAAGAAATTTTAGTGTTTAGTTGGTTAATTAATTGAAAAGGACTAAATTGTAAAGTTTACAAAAGTGGGTTTCTATTAGTTAAATGAGTTAAATGGTTAAAGAAATATAAATAAATGGACTAGGTGGTAATTAAACCATATAAATGTATAGTTGGACATTTATGGACAAAGACTTTATGTTTATTAACTAAATAATTAAGGTTAAAAAGGTAATTTAATAATAAATAACATAAACAAATAAAAAAAGATGACTATCATCTTCTCAAAGTGGTTTTGTTCTAGCCGAAACACCATGGAATTAAGCTTGGAAAATTCATTTCTTAATCTTGCTTGCATATCAAGAAACGACGTAATTGGATTTAAATCAAGGAAAAACTAAAGTTTCGGACTAGTTGTCGACTCCGTTTTAGTAACCGTTTCAGTCAAGGTGAGTTCCTCACTTGGTTAATTGAATTAATTACTATTTCAATAAATTATTTTCTATTTGTGTATATTTGTGAATCAAATTTGTTTGCTTGAAGGAAACAAATAAGACCACAGTTGAAAGACACTATGGCACTATACCAGAACTAAATAAGACCATAGTTGAAAGAAACTATGGCATCATACCGGAAACGAGTAAGACCATAGCTGAAAAAATGTTATGACATCATGAATCAGATGAATAAGACCATGATTGAAAGACAATATGGCAACATGTAATACCCCCAACCCCGGCCTAGACACTATGGCCGAATTTGGTGGCGTCACATGTGAGTGCTTTTTAGAAAAACCTTAGCAAGTTAAAAAGTCGACCAATTTGTTATCTTTACTTAAGTCATGAAATCTCTATTCCAACTATTAAGTTAAAACATTTCATTAATGCGGAAGCTAAAACATCATTAATTCATAAATCAATAATTTAACAAATTAAAATCCCTAAAATAAACCCAAAATAAATATTTAAATAAAGCAGACAAAATAAAGTGTTACTAAAAAATCCGTAAATGTCTACCAGTGGTCACCATTGAGCCCTCTATCGCATCGATCCATCTACTGCTGGGGATTACCTGAATAGATAAATAAATAAAAGGGTGAATTTTCACAACTCAGTGTGTACATCCCCACAAACAACATGCATACAAACAAATAACAGAATACAGTTATTCAGCCTCAGCCATACAGATATCGCATGCATAACAGATCGGATATCAGAAATATCATGCCCACCAACCCTACACACCATCTTCGTCCAACCCAACACACCATGTGGGGATAAAATTGACCCACCCATCCCTGCACAGAGTATATGGGGATATAATTGACCCATCCAACCCTACACACCATAAAGTACCGCATCACAGAACATATCATAAGTATGCAGCTTAACTCCCAGATAACGGGCTTATGAAACCCTTCAGGTACTCCCTTCACTTTGTCAAACCCACCCCGATGCAATGCATCATACAAGCATGACATACTATAATGCAGACAAATAGATTATACCTTTATTTACAGAACAGAACAGATCAGATAATCATGCTAAATATATCATGCATACCCCTACATCACAAAATTAAGAGTTTAGATAAGGCTTACCGACCCTACTATAGGTCACAGTCGACTTGGGCGACCCGTGCAACTTTACAAAACATTTCAGATTAAAGATGCTTACACGCCCGTGTGGGTCACACGGCCCAAATTGGCCTTGCCCGTGTGGATCACATGGCCTGGACCAGATTCCCACACGCCCGTGTGGTTCACCCGTATAGCCCACACAACCTATTTTCCTCAGCCCATGCCTTGTACACAGCTTACAAGCCATCACACGCCCGTGTCCATCGCGCCCGTGTGGCACGCGCATGGCCTGGCTCGTTAGTAACATGCCCGTGTCTCGCGACGCAGGCTACCACACGCCCGTGTGGCGTCGACAAGCCACTTTTCGGCTTTTATTGAAACTCATTTTCTGTATAATTAGAGTACACACCTGGTTCGTTTTCATTGCTAATCCAACCACGAACACTCCAAAGTCTAAAATTGATAATACCGAGCCCAAAATCAGTCTCTTAAGTCAGATTATTAATAATAGGCAAATCCCAAAACGAGAGATCTACTTACCTTCAACGAATAATGGTGATTCCTCGACTCGATTAATGATCCGCAGACACTAGAATATTTCTTAAACAACGACAAAAATTCGTCTTAAACAATCTCCAAGGAAATCCCTTAGTGACAGCCCTAATTTGACCCTAGTCGGAAAGTGGTTTCGGGACCACAAAACCGAGTCATAAAAATAATTTACCATTATATGCTGTGCTAATTACATGTGTAAATGCAATTGTGAAAGTTTTATGCTTTAATATTTTTCATTTGCATGTGAAATTTCAATAGGACTTATGTGAGACAATTGTGAAATGTGATAGGCTAATTTTAAAAGTGATCTATTAATGGCTATTAATAAAAAGGGGACTTGCATGTCAAATTATCCATTATTGGATAGTGCCGGCCATGATATTGTTAATATATATTATATATATTTTATATTAACCTTTTTATATCTACTAAATGATTTAATGAATAAAAGATAATTGAATATTGGTGAGTGGAAGGAGAAACCAAAGTAATTCATCTTGTTCCTCCATTGCCGAAACTTGAAAGGAGGAAGAATATATTTTTTGTTTGATTTTCGGCTATGGTGATTGCTAGAAGAAGGTATGTTTAATGCCACCTTTAGAAATGTATGCATAATTTGGATGATTAGTTTGAATTCTACATATTTCTTGGATTGAATTTAGGTTTTGGAGGATTGAAAACTCGGCTAAGGAATTTAAATTTTATTTTAGTATAAGCTTTGATGTCATTAGCATGGATAAACATGTTGGATGTGTTAAGTTGTTTGTTATTTTAGCTTAAAAGTTGAGGTTGGCATTTGATTTTTGTTGGGTATGCCGAATTTAGATTTAGGGAGAAAATAATAATAATAGGTAATCGGTCATGCTATATTCTTGATGAAAAATTTGTTTAATGCTTTAGATGTCATATAAATGAGCTTGTAAGTAAATTTGAATAATTGTAAAATTGTAAATAAGAAGGCTGAATGTGATTTGTGGGTGTGATTTAGAGATAAAAAAAAAGAAAAAAAATATATGGTGGCTTGAGTTTAGTAGTATTCGGCCAAAGACTTTAGGTTCTAGAAAATTTTGGATGTTTTGCATTTCGTATTGGAGGTCTTGATGAATGAAGTCAATTGATATGGATGTATAAACAATGTCTGTAATTATATCTTAAACTGGAATGATTAACTAATGTGGTTCGTTAATAAAAAGAGACCAAAATGTTAGGTTTGTGGTTAAATTGTGATTCGGCAAGAATGTATACTAGGTCGTTGTAAGTTCATTTCTATGATAAGAGATATATTTTGACTTTATTACAAACTGTAATTCGACACTTATTCCATAATAAAATACGTGAAATTTGTATGCAAGTTAGTTTATGAAATTCGAATATGCAAAGTAATAGGTTATTAAAATGTTCCTTGATAATTTTAATCTATCATTTGAGGATAAATATAGTTGTTAATTGTGGCCTAGTAATATGTTCGATTGTGCATGAGTAGGGCATATGTGTGATGTTTAAATAGCTAGTTAGTAAGGTCATTTGTACCTTAAATATATGATATACATGTATTAAATTAAGTTGCTTACTTGATAAGTAATTGAATAAATCTATTTGTTTTAAATCAAGCTCAAGAGCAAAAAAGGGTCAAAATCAGATAGGGGAAAAGAGAAAGCAATCGAGTAGCCTATCCGTAACTATTCAAATATATCCGAGGTAAGTTTTGAGTAATTACAATTATTAGATAATTGATATAATGAAATAAGTATGATAAATAGATTGAGTATATGGCATATAACCGAATGGATGGTAGAAGTTAGGCGGAGATAAATAGATGGTTATGTGTTCTTGCGTATAAGTGTTGAATCGATGTTATATTGAAAGTATGTTTTTGTTGTGTGTTCATACTCGAATAAAGAAAGTGAAGTACAAATGTGTTATGTTATATGAGCCGAATTATCATGTGGGTAAATATGCTTAGCTCTCGATATAATATATATCCGGGTTAAATCCCGCAAGCTTAGTGCTGGTACTATATCCAGACTTAAAGTTCCGCAGGCTTTGAGCTAGTAACTGGATTCGGGTTTTGAAACCTAGCAGGCTTAACGCCGGTGATTCGAATGAGATTACAAATTCAAATGTTCAAAGTAAACTATTATCGAATATGTATGATACATGGTAATGACTAGGTACGTATTATATACTGTTATGTGAATTGATTGCAAAGTGAGTCATTAGTATCAAACAACGATATAATTATGTGAATGATTAATATATCTATGAATAAAAGAAATGATCTATTCGATCGATGTTTGCCATTATATGTAAATATGTGAATTAAATTAGTTGTATGAGCCATAAAGTAAAGTGAAGCATGTGCTAAAAATTTCTTTGTGTATTTACATTCGACCAATAGTCTTTATGTGTGGTATACTTGTGTATATTTGGCCTAGTGATTGTAATTAGAATACGAATTTGGTAATATTCATTGTTCGATCTAAATGACGTGTTTTAATTGTTGAAATGCTTAAAACTTGCTAAGCTTCAAAAGCTTACTCTGTTTCTTATTTCTCTATTTTATAGATTGTTGATTTTGGCCACCGTCTCGGGGATCATCAACAGTTCTTCATACTATCAATCTTTTTGGTACAGTTATATTTTGGACTCGATATGGCATGTATAGGTTAGGCTGTTGACAAAATATGTTTTGTAATTGTATATATTTTGGCCATATGAAAATGGCATGTATATAACTCAAGGTTTGGTATGTGTTCAGTTCGATTTCTGCTTTTATTGCTAAATTTTGTGAATGAAAAATTAAATGTTTAGATCGGTAATACCTTATAGCCTAAATCGGCGATAGGACTCTGGCTAGGGGTGTTACACCCTTAACTTTTATTAAAAACCAAACTTACCGAACCGACAAAATCACTAGCAACACGCCACAACTAATTGAGAAAGAAGAAAACGAAGGAGAAGAAAAACAGAGAAGTTCGACAACTAGGCTTTGGAAGAGGAAGAACGGCAAAGAAAATATTTTTCCAAAAAGAAGGAAATAAGAAAATCCCTAATTTTTCTTAAAACCCTCAACTCAGAATTTTAATAAAACCCAACATTTTACTGAAATTTGCAGCAAAAATAATCCCATCGCTACTGCAGGGAATCGAACTCTAGACCTTCAACACACCAACACACATCTTAACCACTGGACCAGCAGGCCCATTCTGTTAGGTTTTTACCATCAATTCCTTATAAGCCCACTGACCTAAAGTCAGGCTTTACTCAAATAAAACCAAAATTTAGCCCAAGTTAAAACTTGAACTTAGGACCTCCCAAACACACCTCAAAGCACATAACCTCTTAAACCACATATATATACACCAAAAAGAATCAAAAAAAAAGTTTTGATATTTCTATTCTCAACAATCACAAAAGCTGAAATTACAAAAATTTGGGGCGTTACAACTCTACCCCCTAAAAGAAAATTCGTCCTCGAATTTTACCTAATCAGAAAATGTGAGGATATTGCTGTCGCATCGAATCCTCTGGCTCCCAAGTAACCTCCCCAGTGCTATGATTCTGCCACAGCACCTTCACCAGGGAAATAGACTTCTTTCATAAGACCTTAACGTCACAATCTAGAATCTGAACAGGCTCCTCCTCGAACGTCAGATCCGGTCTAATCTCAATCTCCTCCACGGACACAACGTGCGGAGGATCAGAGCGGTAGCTTCTCAACATCGAGACATGGAACACATCATGTATGCAGTCTAAATCTGGAGGTAGCTCTAATTGATATGCGACTGGCCCTACTCCCTTCAGAATCCGGTACGACCCAATAAACCAAGGGCTCAGCTTACCTTTGCGACTAAACCTCAGAACCTTTTTCCATGGCGAGACCCTTAGGAAAACCATGTCCCCCACTGAATACTCGATGTCCTTCCTCTTTAGATCAGCATAGGACTTCTGTCTATCAGAAGCTGCTTTCAGACATTCTCGAATCAAACAAACTTTATCCTCAGTTTTTGATACCAATTCCAGACCCAGAACATGTCGCTCACCCAACTCAGTCCAGCACAAAGGTGTGCGACACTTATGACCATAAAGTGCCTCATATGGCGCAATTTGTATTCTAGACTTATAACTATTGTTGTAAGCGAACTCTGCTAGAGGCAAGTACTCCTCTCAACAGCCTCGGAAATCGATAATGCAGCCCTTCAACATGTCCTCTAGTATCTGAATCACCCTCTCTGACTAACCGTCTGTCTGAGGATGGAAAGTAGTGCTGAAGTCTAACCTCAAACCCAAAGCCTCATAAAGCTTTCTCTAGAACCGAGACGTAAAACAAGGATCCCTATCAGAAATGATCCAGACAGGTACCCCATGCAGCCTCACTATCTCAGAAATGTACAGCTTGACCAACTTCTGTAGAGAGAAGTCTGTCCTAACAGGAATGTAATATGCGGTCCTGGTTAATCAGTCCACAATGACGCAAACAGAGTCCTTTTTAGTGGGTGTTAGGGGCAACCCACTAACGAAGTCTATCGTTACTCGCTCCCATTTCCACATCGGTATTTTAACTGGCTGTAGCAAACCCGACGGTAACTGATGCTCAGCCTTAACTTGCAGACACGTCAAACAGCAAGCAACAAAGTTGGTAACCTCACGTTTCAACCCTGGTCACCAGTACGACTCTTGAAGATCTTTATAAATCTTGTTTCCACTAGGATGCATAGCGTAAGGACTATTATGCGCTTCCCTCAAAATTGACAGCCTCAAATCCTCATTATTAAGTACACAGATCCTACCTCGGAAGCACAATACCCCATCATTATTCAGCCCAAAATCTGTAGTAGTCCCAGACTTAACCTGACGAAATCGTATCTCAAGAGTCTTATCCTCTAACTAATTAGCTCTAATCTATTCAATCCATGTCGGCTTCACTTGTAGCTCTACTGGAAGACTTCTGTCGTCATAAAGACTCAATCGAGCGAACATTACTCTCAGATTGGTCACAGCCCTACGGCTTAGTGCATCAACTACCACATTGGTCTTTCCAAGGTGATACTCAATACTGCAGTCATAGTCATTGAGCAGCTTAACCCATCGATGCTGCCTAAGATTTAACTCCTTCTGAGTGAGGAGATACTTGAGACTCTTGTGATCAGTGTAGATGGTACACTTCTCACGTACAGATAGTGCCTCCAAATCTTCAATGCAAAGACCATTGCAGCCAAATCCAAATCATGTGTCGGATAATTAGCCTTGTGAGCCTTAAGCTGTCGAGACGCATAGGCAACTACCTTACCATCTTGCATCAAGATGTAACCCAAACCCACATGTGACACATCACTGTAAACCACGAAGTCCCTACCAGGCTTAGGCTGTATCAGAACTGGAGCCTGAGTCAAAACTGTCTTGAGCTTCACGAAGCTCTCCTGCTTCTCGTCAGTCTAAACGAAAGGAACTCCTTTACGCAACAACATAGTCAACAACGCTGCGATCAATGAGAACCCCTCTACAAAATGTCACTAATACCCTGCCAGACCTAGAAAACTACGAATTTTTGACACACTTTCGGCTGTTTCCAATCCAACACCGCCTCAATCTTACAAGGATCCACTCGAATCCCCTCTACACAAACTACATGACCCAGGAATGTCACTTTCTCAAAGCCAGAAGTCACACTTGCTGAACATCGCATACAACTGTTTCTCACGAAGGATCTGCAGAACCACTCTTAAATGTTCATCGTGCTCGTCCTCAGACTTAGAATAAACCAAAATGTCATCGATGAACACCACCACAAATCGATCCAAGTAAGGCTAAAACACACGGTTTATCAAGTCCATAAATGCCGCTGGTGCATGAGTCAACCCAAAAGGCATGACTAGAAACTCGTATTGCCCATAACGAGTCCTAAATGACGTCTTATGCACATTGGCCTCCTTTACCCTCAACTAATGATAACCTGATTGCAGATCGATTTTAGACGACACTGAAGCCCCTCTGAACTGATTGAATAGGTCGTCAATCATCAGAAGTGGGTACTTATTCTTAATCGTCAACTTGTTTAATTGACGGTAGTTGATACACATCCTCATTGTACCGTTCTTCTTCTTTACGAACAGAACAGGTACTCCCCACGGAGACACACTGGGAAGAATAAACCCATGATCCAACAACTCTTGAATTTGAGCCTTCAGTTTTGCCAGCTCCTTCGGTGCTATTCGGTAACACCGGAGCTGTACAATGAATCAACTAAATCCCAAATTCTACCTCACGGCTCAGAGGCGATCCTGGTAATTCCTCTGGAAAAACATTTGGGAAGTCCTTCACAGTACGGATGTCTTTAACCGATAAGTCCCTAGAATCTGAAGGACTGATGTAGGCCAAAAATGCCTCACATCCTTTCCTTACCAGCTTCTCTGCCACTAATGCAGATATCACATTACTTAGATAATTTTGTCGTTCTCCAACCACGACTATCTCATTATCCTCCTCGGTCCTCACAACCACCTTCTTTTCAGCACAATCCAGACTTACACGATGCTTCACCAGCCAGTCCATACCCAAAATTAAGTCGAACTCCCCAAATGGAAGTTCTATCAGATCAGCCAGAAATATCATTCCTTGGACTTCCAACAGAACATCTCTGAACAGTTTACTAACCCTAATAGACTGCCCCAATGGACTCACCATTGAAATCTCACTAGAAGTGCTCTCATACGGTATTCCTAAAGTCTCAGACATAGAACATGCAACGTAGGAATGTGTAGAGCCTATGTCTATCAGTGCAACATAAGTTATGTTAAGGACTAAGAACATACCTGTGATGACATCAGGAGCATCTCCATCCTCACAACGACGTGCAGTATACACAGGTGTGGCTGCCTCGCCTCAGTTGGCCTAGCACCTCGGCTCAGTACTCTCTGTCCTCGGCCCATACTGTTATTACCCCTAGCCTGACCTCGGCCCATAGGTGGCTGCTAAACTCCCCTCAGCAGCTGTGTAGTCTCAGTAGCCGGAGTTTACTTCTGATTAGTCCTCAATGGACAGTCTTTAACATGATGCTTAGATGATCCACATCTAAGACAAGCTCCAGTAGACCTCCAACACTCGCCTGGATGGCGTCTATTACAAAGCTGACACATCGCCACCCCAGCAGGTGCAACAGTAGGCCCAACTCTCAGGGGCCCATCAGATTTGGCCTTTTTCCTAGGCCTCACCCCTGCATTCGAAGACTCTAGATCCCACTTAGCCTTTTCTCTATCACGGTTCTGGTGCTCAGCGCACTTAACCTCCTCTGTAATCTTGGCCTTCTCGACCAACACGACAAACTGACGCTCCCTCTGTGGAGTTATCAGGACCCTCAAGTTATCCCTAAGGCCATCCTCAAAACGAACACAACGCTCATGCTTAGTCGTCACCATGCCTCGTGTATAACGGCTCAGCCTCAGAAAGTCAGCCTCATACTCAGCCACTAAACGATCTCCCTGAGTAAGATTCAGGAACTCACGCCTCCTAGCGTCGATGTAACTGGCCCCCATATACTTGCTCTGAAAAGCCGTCTTAAACAAATCCCACGCCAGACTGTCAGGCTGAGTGCCATCCCCAACTGTCAATCACCACTGATATGCTTCTTCAGGAAGCAACGAAACAGCCCCCTCGAGCTTCTGCTCGGTAGTAAAATCTAGATTATCCATAATACACTCCGTGGCCTCCATCCAGTACTCAACCACATTAGGAGCAACTCCAGCGATGCCCCTAAATACCTCAGCCCATTGGACTAGAGTCGTTCCGTAACCGACCCACGGCTTCCAGATCCATCATTAGCCCCAACGACCTTCTCTAGGATTTGCAACAAGGCTGGGGACAATGCGTCGTCCCCAGCTGCACGATCCTAAGACTCAGCACCAGTCTCAGTAACAGGTGACACCAGTGTCTCGCTAGTGTCCAGATTAGGGATCGTATCAGATGCAAATGACTCAGCTCGAATCCCTCTACGGCCTCTACCTCGGCCTCTAGTACCCCATCCACGAGTACCACGTGTGCTTATCGTAGTTTTGAATTAATCTATTTTAGAAATTTTATGCAATCAGTTTACAGTTTCGATGTTTGTTAACAGATATTTTATGCAAAATAGTAATAGAGTTTCAGAGTCAGTTATCGTGAGTAATAAGCTAACTATGGTTTTCAGTTTACACTACCTAAAGTGTTTCATAACACATACACAGTATTTTAGACAAATACAAACAAAATTTTAGTATAAGCATGCTCTCAAACAGTACATATCAGAGTTTTAAAGAACTTATAGGATCAGTGCTGGAGGCTCGGTGTACCACTTACAAAAAATTTCAAATCGTTTCACAAATCATTTTCTTCAAACCAAATTTTGAATCCCAAAATACACAGCTGAGTATTGAACCTTGCTCTGATACCACTAAATGTAATACCCCAAATTCGGCCTAGATGCTATGGCCAAATCTGGCGGCGTCACATGTGAGTGCTTTTTAGAAAAACCTTAGCAAGTTAAAAAGTCAACCAATTTGTCATTTTTACTTAAGTCGTGAAATCTCTATTCCAACTATTAAGTGAAAACATTTCATTAACGCAGAAGCTAAAACATTCTTAATTTATAAATCAATAATTTAACAAATTAAAATCCCCAAAATAAATCCAAAATAAATATTTAAATAAAGCAGACAAAATAAATTGTTACTCAAAAATTCGTAAATGTCTACCAGTGGTCACCATCGAGCCCTCCGTCACACCGATCCATCTACTGGTGGGGATTACCTGAATAGATAAATAAATAAAGGGGTGAGTTTTCGCAACTCAGTGTGTACATCCCCACAAACAACATGCATACAAACAGATAACAAAATATAGTTATTCGGCCTCAGCCATACAGATATCGCATGCATAACAGATCGGATATCAGAAATATCATGCCCACCAACCCTGCACACCATCTCTGTCCAATCCAACACACCATGTAGGGATAAAATCGGCCCACCCATCCCTGCACACCGTATATGAGGATATAATCGACCCATCCAACCCTGTACACCATAAAGTACCGCATCACAGCACATATCATAAGTATGCAGCTTAGCTGCCAGATAATGGGCGTATGAAGCCTTTCAGGTACTCCCTTCACTTCGTCAAACCCACCTCGATGCAATGCATCATACAAGCATGACATACTATAATGCAGACAAACAGATTATACCTTTATTTACAGAACATAACAGATCAGATAATCATGCTAAGTATATCATGCATACCTATACATCATAGAATTAAGAGTCTAGATAAGGCTTATTGACCCTACTACAGGTCACAGTCGACTTGGGCGACTTGTGCAACCTTACAAAACATTTCAAATTAAAGGGGCTCACAAGCCCGTGTGAGTCACACGACCCAAATTGGCCTTGCTATGTGGATCACACGGCCTGGCCCAGATTTTTACACCCCTGTGTGGCCCACACGGCCCATTTGCCTGAGCCCGTGCCTCGCACACGGCCTATAAGCCATCACACGCCTGTGTCCGTCGCGCCCGTGTGGTGCACGTACGGCCTGGCTCGTTAGTGACACGCTCGTGTCTCACGACGCAGGCTAGCACAAGGGCAGACGACACACCCGTGTGGCGTCGATAGGCCACTTTTCGACTTTCATTGAAACTCATTTTCTACGTAATCGAAGTATACACTTGGTTCATTTTCACTGCTAATCCAACCACGAGCACTCCAAAGCCTATAATCGACAATACCAAGCCCAAAATCAGTCTCTTAAGTTAGATTATTAAGAATAGGTAAATCTCGAAACGAGAGATCTACTTACCTTTAATGAATAACAGTGATTCCTCGCTGATAAGAGCTCGATTAATGATCCACAGACCCTAGAATATTCACTAAACAACAACCAAAATCCCTCTTAATCAATCTCCAAGGAAATCCCTTAACTTTTTTTAAAAACCAAACTTACCAAACCGACGAAATCACTAGCAACACGCCACAACTAATCGAAAAGAAGAAAACGAAGGAGAAGAAAAATAGAGAAGAAGGGAAAAAGAAGAAGAGAAGTTTGACAGCTAGGGTTTGGAAGAGGAAGAATGGCAGAGAAAATATTTTGCCAAAAAGAAGGAAATAAGAAAACCCCTAATTTTTCCTAAAACCCTCAACTCAGAATTTTAATAAAACCCAACACTTTACTGAAACTTGTAACAAAAATAATCCCATCGCTATTGCAGGGAATCGAACTCCAGACCTCCAACACACCAACACACATCTTAACCACTGGACCAGCATGCCCATTCTGTTAGGTTTTTACTATCAATTCCTTATAAGCCCACTGACCTAAAGTCAGGCTTTACTCAAATAAAACCAAAATTTAGCGCAAGTTAAAACTTGAACTTGGGACCTCCCAAACACACCCCAAAGCACATAACCTCTTAAACCACATATATATACCAAAAAGAATCAAAACAAAAGTTTCGATATTTTCATGCTCAACAATCACAAAAGCCAAAATTACAGAAATTTGGGGCGTTACACAACATGACATAAAAATGTATAAGACCATGATTGAAAGACACTATGACATCCTTCAACCATTTGCTATTCAGGTAACATTTTTTGGTTGAGATATGTATCATAAGATTGAATGTGAGATGAATGTTTTGATTAGTATAGTTTGTAATAAATATTAATGACTTGGTGTGATTATATGTTTTATATGTCTATAAGTATGTTAACTAATCATGTTTTTGGTGTTTAGGGAATTAAATGGATATACGAATATTTTTTGAGTAGTCTATGTTAATCTATTTGGTTCAACGGGTTATTAAAGATTAAAATGAAAGGTGTGTATATGAAATGAGCTATATTGAGAATATGGAATAGAAATGTAATATATGTAGTTGAATGGAAATTAAGGCATAAAATGGAAAGGAGTATGCATACATTGGTTCATGTTAATGAACATATAGAAAGGAAAAGTATGGATTAAAAAGAGAACTAATTGAACATGTGATGAATTGTCGTATATTGAAGTTTATTTCATGATATGTACCATGTTTCATAAGTTGAGATATTTTTGATTATATCTACTAACCATGTTACCTCTCAAGGTCTACAATACAATTCTTAAATGTTTAGCATGCTTTGCCTCATCTCAAGAATAAATCAAAATGTCATCAATAAACACAACCACAAACTTATCTAAATACGGTTAGAAGATCCGATTCATCAAATCCATAAAAACAGTAGGAGCATTAGTTAATCCAAAAGACATAACAAGAAATTCATAATGCCCATACCTCATTCTGAACGTGGTTTTTGGCACATTTGAGTCTTTAACTCTCTGCTGATAGTAGCCGGATCTCAAATCTATCTTTGAAAACATTGTTGCCCCTTTCAACTGGTCAAACAAATAATCAATCCTCGGTAAAGGATACTGTTCTTTATTGTAACCTTGTTGAGTTGACAATAATCTATACAAAGTCTCATGGATCCATCTTTCTTCTTGACGAATAATACCGGTGCACCCCAGGGCGAAAAACTTGGTCTTGTAAAACCCTTATCTGTCAACTCTTGCAACTGAGACTTCAATTCTTTCAACTAAGTTGGAGCCATTCTATACGGAGCTATTGATATTGGTGCAGTCCCCGGTACTAAATGAATAGCAAATTCCACCTCTTTGACTGGTGGTAACCTTGGAAACTCTTTTGGGAACACATCCGAATATTCACAAACTACCGGCACATATTCGATCTTTAATTCAGACACCTTAGTATTCAGTACATACGCAAGAAATGCTTTACAACCTTTCCTTATATACCTCTGAGTAGACATCAATGAAATCACCACAGGTAACTCTCCTGACTCATCCGACTCAACCCGAAGAGTTTCATTTTTTTGACATTTCAATTCAATAACTTTTCATCTACAATTCACTACTACATCATGTAGAGTTAACCAATCCATTCCAAGAATCACATCAAACTCATTAAATGGAAAAAACATTAAGTCAGCCGAAAAATAGTGACCTAAAATCATTAAAGGACAACTCTTGCAAACTTTATCAACTAAAACATATTTGCCTAAGGGGTTAGACACCATAATTACAAACTCAGTAGACTCAACAAACAAATTATTACTAGATACCAAATTCATGCAAATATAGGAATGAGTCGATCCAGGATCAATTAATGCAACTACATTAGTATCATAGAGAGAAAATGTACCAGTGATCACATTAGGGGAGGATGCATCCTCCCGAGCATGAATGGCATAAGCTCTCGCAGGTACTCTAGCTTCTGATCTCACAGCTGAATCTTTGGACATACCTCTGCTACTGGTCCCATTCCTGTATTTCTCACTAGCCTCCTTGTAACAGCAGTATTACTCGATCTTACATTCTGAAAATTATCCTTTTCAGCCATTTTAGCGTAGTTTCAGATAAAGTGATCTTGGGAGCCACATTTAAAACAAGCCCAATTATTCATCCTATATTCACCAGGATATCATCTACCACAGTGTTGGCATTCAGGCTTATTAGACCTAGCATTACCAACGCTCGTTATTGACGTAGTTTGGGCCTTAGAACTCGAATATTGCTTCCCACGATCTCGGTTGGGATACCCAGCTGAAGCATTGGAGTGAGCAAACAAATCTCTCGATTTCTTTGATGAAAACTGAAATAGCTTATTCATCAGTTTCTTCCTCACATCTTTAGTCCCAAACTCAACTTTTCTCCTTTCTTTGCTCAACTCTTCAGCTATGTAAGCTCAATTGACCAGCACGACAAATTCCTTCAACTCTAAAATCCCAACAAACAGTCTGATATCCTTATTCAGCCCATCTTCGAATCTCTTGCACATGATAACCTCGGTAGAAACATATTCCCGAGCATACTTACTGAGCCTAACAAACTCTCGCTCGTATTCAGTCACAGTCCTACGGTCCTATTTCTGTTCTAAGAACTTTTTACATTTCTGATCAATAAACCACTAACTAATGTACTTCTTTCTGAATTCCTCTTGGAAGAAATCCCAAGTAACTCTTTCCCTTGGTACCACAGATATAAGAGTGTTCCACCACTGATATTCTGTATCCCTCAAAAGTGACACAACACATTTCAAGCACTCATCCAGTGTGCAAAAAAGTTTGTCAAATACCCGGATAGAGTTCTTGAGCCAGAATTCTACTCTCTTAGGATCATCCAAGTATTGAGACAATTTAAGAAGGCTATTAGATGGACCATAGTCGATATTTGTGGCCTTATTTTGCCTGTATGCATGCACAAGGTCATATTGGAAGATGGCGAGAAAGGGATGATTGATGGACAATGAATACTAAATGTGACACCCCTAATCTGACCCTAGTCGAAATGTGGTTTCGGGACCACGAAACTGAGTTTTATAAATAATTGAAAGTTATATTCTATGTTCATGAGGTGAGTAAATGCATGTGTAAAAAAATTTCAAGCATTTATTTTGCCATTTGTATGTGAAATTTTGAAACGGGACTTATGTGAAACATTGGTAAAATAGGTTAGGTAAATATATAAAGTGATCTAATAGAGCATGTATTCAAAAATGTGGACTTGCATGTCAATTAGACCATTTTTGAATGCAAATGGCCGGCCAACACATGCATGTAACAATGTGTTCTCTTGTCTCCATTTTTAATTGGTGGGAATTAAGGTATGATTTCATATGTTTTTCTTTGGATATTGAGAAATTTAAATTGGTTTTAAAGCTCCTAAAATGACCCATGTATGTGGTTTTGTGTTTGTGATGCATGAAGCATTCGGTCATGAGCTCAATGGGTTACATTGTGTATGTTTTGATAATTTGTAAGGAGAAATGTGACAGTCCTAATTCGACCCTAGTCGGAATGTGGTTTCGGGGCCACAAAACTGAGTCCCAAAATTTATTTAAAATTTGGTTACGTATCCTCTATGTATATTAGTGCATGTGTGAAAATTTGATGTTTTAATTTAGACTTATGAAGGTGAATTTCATGTGATTGACTTAGTTGAGAACCTAAGAAAATATGATAGGGGAATATGTAAGGATCAAATGATAACAAAGTGAGGAAACTTGGGTTTGCATGTCAAATCACCCAAACCTCAAGTAGTGGCCGGCCAAGCAAGGATGGTTCTTCCATTAAGTTGAATTTTTAATGATGCTTTTATTAGTAAATGATTAAAATAGATCAAAAAAAAAGAAAGGGGAATAAAATAAGAAAGCAAGAGAAAGTCTTCATCTTCTTTCTTTTCTTGAAGTGCCGTGAGCTAGGGAAGGAGGGGAGAAATGTTCTAAGACATTTGGCCATCATAAGGGAAGATTAAGGTAGGATTCATGTTAGTTTTGTTAAATTTTTATGAAAATCTAGCTAGTAGCCAATGTCTTATCATGTCCCATATGTTAATTTTCTACCTAAATAAGTAATTAAATGGCATACGGTTAGGGAGAGGTAAATGCTAAGAGTATGGTGCTTTTGATGTTGTGAAGGGAAATAATAGGAAGGTGAAAGAAGATTTAGGTAGAAATGTAGTTATATGTGGATTTATATGATGTTACAAATAGATGTGAAGCTATGCTAGATTAGAAGAAAAAATTCGGCCAAGTGTTCATGGGAGGAAACTATGTGTTTGAAAGAATAAAAATGATACTATAATTGATAGTATAGGTATTCGGCCATTTAATCAAGTGTATAGGTGATGTTAGATCTAATTTTAGCACATTCGGCTATATAAGTATGCCCATTTGTGATATTACCTTTGATTATATAAAATCGACTAAAATGGGTAGTTAGTAAGGGTGGTTACCTAATATACAAATATGTATATGTGTATGTGTAATTGGATTATTGATAGTAATGATATTACATGGTTATTAGCTGAATGGCCCAAAAGCATAAGGTAGAAAGCTCAATAGGGTAAAGGAGGGGAATCAAGCAAGGGCAAAGCAAAGAACATCGAGTAGCCGAGTTGGAACCGTTTTACCCAACACAAAGTAAGTTCTTAAGTATTTGAGTTTGATTCCTCTGTAAGTTTTAAGTGATTAAATGTTGAGTAAATTCAATCATAATAGGACATAATGAGTTGATTTAATAAGATAAGATGTGGCCATGATATGTTTTAAACTCAAATGGTAAGTTCATAAGTGTTTGGACTTGGAAATTTAAGAGCAAATTGTAATAATTTGCTTAGGACAGCAGTAGTAACGTGGTTTTAGAAAATCATCATAAATTGTTGGTATGGAATTATAGGCTGAATAAAATATGTAATCAAATCTTAATTAGTCTAGTTTCTTGTAAAAGAGACCGTGTGAACAAAGAAATTTCCTATAAAGAGATATTTAAAGTTGTGTGAGACAGTGTCGGAATGACTCCGAAATCCTCTGTTCTGTTTTTAGAAAATCATTATAATTTGTACAAAAATGGTTATAAGATAAAATTTATATGCTTAGACTCCTTAATGAGTATAGTTTCAAATTAAATCAAATAGAACATATTTTGAATTCTGTACAATGAGAAATTTGATTCGTAGTGAAGAGTGGTCAGATTAGTCAAATAGTGAAACAGGGGAAACTTTAAGAAAAATCTGGTATTGATTGGCCAAACCTAAAATTCTGAAAATTTTATGGATGGAAGATATATGAGTCTATATTCAGGGAAAATTAACGTCATATAATTTGGAATTTCGTAGCCCTAGTTACAAATAATTTAACGACTATTGCTCAGGAAAACAGCTGGTAGAGAAATTGCGGACATGTTGTAAACAAGGATAAAACTTGTTTTAGTTGCTCATAAGCTATTGATTAAACTCATACGTGAATTATAAATTATGATGTTATAAAATGATATATGAGTGTTAGATGGATCTTTGATATTAAAATTTGTGAAATTTGTAAGTTTATAAGTATTCGAATATGAAATGATAGTATGGCTTGAAATTGAATTACTCATCGGAAAATGATAGATGTAGATTCAGCCAAGACAAAGTGTATACATGAAAGTATATGTGGTATGTGAAGTATATTTGGATAATTGTGATGTGAATACATGGAAATTTATATTTTGATTTAGGATTTTATGTGATGAATGTGAATGTGTATATATGAGATAAGGCCGAATGGCAAATGTGATGAATGTGAACCTGTATATATATGCGTGATAAGGCCGAATGGCCAATGTGATGAATGTGAACACGCGTATGTGTGATAAGGCCGAATGGCCAATGTGATGAATGTGAACATGCGTATGTGTGATAAGGCCGAATGGCCAATGTGATGAATGTGAACATGCTATGTGTGATAAGGCCGAATGGCCAATGTGATGAATGTGAACATGCGTATGTGTGATATGGCCGAATGGCCAATGTGATGAATGTGAACATGCATATATGAGATACGGCCGAATGGCCAATGTGATGAATGTGAACATGTATATATGTGGTAAGGCCGAATGGCTAATGCGAAACGTGTATGAGATGGATATGTGGTAAAGCCAAATGGCTAATGTGAGATATGTATGAGATGTGTATATATATATTGTGGCCAAATGACAACCGGTGGAGGGTGTGTTTTAATAGATATTGATAAGGTAAATTAATTACAAATATGATAGTCGATGTGAATGTTGTAACATGTGAATAAATATGCTTGAAACTCTATGATGTAAACCTGGGATTAAAGACCAGATGACCATATGTGGTGACTATGTCCGGGTAAGACCCGATGACTACGTGTGGAGATTTTGTCCGGGTAAGACCCGATGACTACGTGTGGAGATTTTGTTCGGGTAAGACCCGATAACTTCGTGTGGAGATTTCATCTGAGCTAAAGGTTTCGCCGATAATCCGAGTAAAGGTTAAAGCTATAAGACTTCGTAATAAGAATTGCTTATAAATATATTCAATGCGAAAGGTTAAGCAGGTATGTACTCCAAGTTTATATGTGAGCTTGATTTGAACTAAATCATAAGGTAGTCATGTGATGCATACGTGAGCAATCTATGAGACTATTCCTATGTTTATGTGACATCGAATCAGTGTGAGAGGTTATGTGAAATTATACAATATATCTATGTCACATGAGCTCACTTTTATGTGAAAGTTTATCTGCCTATTGTATATAATGAGATGTGCATATTCGGTAAAAGGGATGGTATGCCCGAAGGAAGAGTGAAATAAAAATACGAACAACTATGTTATAATTTGATTGTTATCTGTTGACACTGCTTAAAACTTACTAAGCATTGTAATGCTTACTCCGTTTACTTTGTTTCCTCTGTTTTATAGATCTCATTTTGAAGCTACAGGCTTGGGGATCGTCAGCAACTAGTCACACTATCACTATCCACTGTCTGGTACTGCTATGTTTTGGATTATCTTATGGCATGTATAGAATAGACTAGTAGTGGGAGGATATTTTGGTTAATGTATATAAGCCATGCGAATATGGCATCTTTTGAATGTGTACTTATAGAAGTTTAAATTGTATCCCTGACTGTCTTTAGTATTTACCCAAAGGAATGCTCCTTATGTCAAAAAAAAAATTTACTATTCTGATAGGAGTTTCAAGTCCGGTAATGCCCCTTTACCTATTCCGGCGACGGATACGGGATTGGGGTGTTACACTAAACCCTATCATGAAGGACATGGTAAAGAAAAAAATCATCAAGTGGTTAGATGCGAGTATAATTTACCCCATCTCAGACAGTTCGTGGGTAAGTCTAGTCCAATGTATGCCAAAGAAAGTAGGTATTATGGTCGTAGAGAATGAAAACAATGAGCTAATACCAACTAGAACGGTTATGGGAAGGAGAATTTGCATAGATTACCGAAACCTGAACAAGGCAACAAGGAAGGATCATTTCCTTTGCCGTTTTTGGACTAGATGCTGGATAGACTAGCAAGGCAAGACTATTACTATTTTTTCAATGGATACTCGGGGTATAATTAGATTACAGTAGCAGTGCAGGATCAACACAAAACAATGTTCACATGCCCGTATGATACATTTACATTTAGATGCATGCCATTTGGTTTATGTAATGCACCTGCTACATTTCAAAGATGTATGGTGTCTATTTTTACTGACATGGTTGAGAAGTATTTGGAAGTATTTATGGATGATTTTTCAGTCTTTGGAGACACTTATGATGATTGCCTAGCCAATCTAACCAAGTTACTAAGGCGATGTAAAGAAACAAACCTCGTGCTTAATTGGGAAAAGTGGCATTTCATGGTATAAGAAGGTATTATTCTAAGGCATCGGATAACGAGACATGGAATCGAGGTAGATAAAGAGAAGGTAGATGTTATTGAGAAACTCCCACCTCCAACATCTATAAAAGGTGTTAGGAGCTTTTTGGGCCACGCCGGTTTCTATCAAATATTCATTAAGGATTTCTCCAAAGTTACTAAACCTTTATGCAAATTATTGGAGAAAGACACTATGGTCAAATTCAATGAAGATTGTTTAAAAGCTTTCAATAATTTGAAACTTTGGTTAGTTTTAGCACCAATTATATTCACACCGGATCGGTAATTGCCATTTGAATTTGATGTGTGATGCAAGTGACTTCGCGATTGGAGTTGTCATGGGCCAGCAAAGGAATAAAGTTTTTCACCCCATCTACTATGCAAGTCAGACTCTGACGGGTGCTCAATTGAATTATACAGTAACAGAGAAACAATTACTTGCTGTTGTGTTTTGCTTTTGACAAGTTTCGATCTAATCTTGTAGGTACCAAAGTGACTGTTTATACAAACCATTCGTTAATTAAGTATTTACTTGCCAAAAAAGATGCTAAGATGAGATTGATCCAATTGGCACTTCTACTCCAAGTGTTCGATCTAGAAATTCAAGGTCTAAAGGGTGTAGAAAACCAAGTAGTAGACCACTTGTCCAGATTGGAGCCACAAGAAAGGAATTCCCTACTTATACCCATTCAGGAGACATTCCCAGATGAACACATACTGAAGGTAAATCATGTCCATAATACCCCTTAGTTTGCTAATATTGCTAACTTTTTTAGCTTGTGGTTTGATACCGATTGATAAGACGTATCATCAAAAGAAAAATTTTCTTCACGATGTGAAGTACTATTTTTGGGAAGAGCGATATTTATTTAAAAAATGTGCAGATCAAATGATTAGGAGATGTGCGGCTGAAGCTAAGTACATAAGATTTTATATCATTGCCAAAAAGCTCCAAGTGAGGGACACTTTGGAGGTACACGTACTACAGCCGAAATATTGCAAGCTGGATTCTTTTGGCCAACACTATTCGAAGACGCGTATGCTTACGTAAGGAGTTGTGATCGATGTCAAAGGGTTGGAAACATCACCAACGGAAATGGGATGCCCCGAGTAAACATTATTGAGGTAGAATTATTTGATGTTTGGGGTATTAACTTTCTCAGTCCTTTCCCTCAATATTTTGGTCACAAGTACATATTAGTAGCAGTAGACTACATTTCTAAGTGGGTTGAGGCTGAGGCATATTCGACGAACGATGCTAAGGTTGTGATGAAGTTTTTGCAGAAGCATGTGTTCATAAGGTTTGGAACCCTGGAAGCCATCATCAATGATGAAGGGTCCTATTTTGTGAACAAATGTTTGAAATGATTACTTGACAAACATAGAGTGAAGCACAAGGTTGCCACAGCTTACCATCCACAGACGAATGGGCAAGCTGAATTGGCAAACAAAGAGATCAAAGGCATACTCGAGAAGGTAGTTCGCCTGAATTGACAAGATTGGTCCAAAAGACTAGACGATGCTCTATGGGCCTGCAGGACAACATACAAGACACCTTTAGGAATGTCACCCTATAGGTTGGTTTTTTGGAAAGCCTGTCATCTGCCATTGGAGTTAGAGCACAAAACTTACTGGGCTCTCCAACAACTCAACTTGGATCTTAAGCCTGCTAAAGAGAAACGATGCTTCAACTCAACGAGTTAGAAGAGTTCCGAATGTTCTCATACGAGAATGCCAAAATACTCAAGGAAAGACTTAAAAGATGGCATGACAAGGATATTCGAGTTCTAGAATTTGAAGCAGGTCAGCAACTCTTATTATTCAATTCCAAATTAAGGTTCTTTCTAGGCAAGTTAAAATCACGTTGGTCTAGTCCATTTATGATTCACTAAGTTTTTCCATACGTAGTTGTCAAACTTCAAAGTAAGGGAGGTAATTTTCAAGTCAATGCTCAGCGCTTAAAACATTACTAGGGGATAAAATTGAACGGAATCAAATCTCGTTCATCTTATCAGATATTTAATTTTCTCATTTTTTTAAATAAATGATTTAGGGTATATTTTTGGGATTAGTATGTTTAAATAAACTTTGTCTAGGAGATTGGAACTTAAGCGGGCCTGCTTGTGACCCCTCCAATCCTTTCTAGGAATTGATTTTAACATAATCTTTCGAGAAATTATTCCGTAAATGGAAAAATAAATTATTAGTTTTTCAAATAAAAGGGTCAATTTTGATCCAAGTCTTGATTACAACTCAATTTTCAAATTTTCTTTTAGTCTAGGTACTTAATTGAACTATTTTCAAAAAATTGGTTGCTATTTTTGTAAATATTAAAAATTAGATGTCTTTTTTTGTAAATATTTTCAAAGGAATCTAAAATAAATGTTTTTAATTTAATTTTAATAAATAAGATGATAATAACTAGTATATAATTATATTTATTATAATATATATTAATTATTATCAACTTTATATAGAATTAGGATTAATTTAAATTTGATCATATTTTAATTAATAGTTTTTATTTCAATAAATTCATAGCAAATAATAATTTAATATGTATTATATTAATTATTAATTGTTGTTAACTTTGTGTAGAATTAGAATTTAGAATATTTTAACTATTAATTTATTCTAAGAATTCTAATTGAACTCCTACCCTCTTCCCTATAAATTCCACTAACCTTTTCCACTTTTTCACATCACCTTAACCAATCACCCAAACGCCCACCTAGTGTCGCAGCTCCAATCGCAACACTGCCCAGCAGCCACACACGATCATTGCGCGCACTTGACTCAGCTGCCTAGCTCCAAAGCTGCTCACGCTTGCACCTGCTTGCTGACCCAATCAAAACACCTATCATGCATGCCCCTGCCTTACACGCTGCTGTTGTCACTCACACCAGGCCCTACACCTGCTCGTGCACCAGCCCCATTGCCTTGTGTATGCCACTATTGCTTCTAGATCCTAATTGCATGTTCCAACACTGCTGCACCTCACGTTTACCTTGCACGCTACTACCGTGCGCTATTGAGGTTATTTACTTCAAACCCGTGCACACCCTTGCTAGCCACACACCCTTGCTTTGCACGAACCGTAAAATCAAGACACCCTTCCAACCATCCCTAAACTAACCTCTTTTGCTTTATATTTATTTTCTTTGAGTTCTTAATTTTTATATAAAGGTGGTAAGAAAAATTTTCCTCATACATTTTAATTTGTTTTAATTTAACTTTTCAATTTTTTTTGAATTGTTAATGTTTTATACTAATTAAAGTTTTGAGAAAATATTTGTTTCCATCTTATGTTCAGGTTAATCATGCCTCGCAAGAAACTCGTGCTTCTATCCAAATTGACGAATCACAAAACAAATTTCACTGTGAAGAAGCCAAAGCGAGATGCGAAAGCATTTTCAAGAATCAACAGATGCACCCAAAAAAAGGTTTTACACTGAAAGAAAGTAACTATATTGATTTCATGGTGTGTATTTGACAAATTGCTGAAGCTCTCAATTGGGAGTTGTTTTGTGAGAAAAGGCCTAGTGATGAGGAGTTAGTTCGTGAATTTTATGTGAATTTGACCTTAAGCAAATTGACGAAAGTTTCTGTCTGAGGAATTAAGGTACCAATAAGCTCAAACACTGTTAATGAATTCTTTGAATTACCTGATTTCGAAGGCGACAAATATTCTTCCTTGATGAGAAATATTGAGGCTGAAAATTTTCAAGAAATTCTCGAGGAACTGACAGTTCCGGGTTCTAAGTGGACTATGTCCAAGCAAGGTATTCACACTTGTAGAGAATATTTGACACCACTAGCAAAGGTATGGTTCTATTTTATCCGATTCAACCTTGTGCCTAATTCACATGGGACTACGATTTTATTGGAGCCAATGGTCTTGTTGTACTCAATTTTAACGACAAAGACCATTGATGTGGGAAAAATCATTCTGAGGGAAATGTGGAATTTTGCTGCTATGCTGCTAGACATTCTGGCCCAGCTTACTTTCCCTTTACGGTAACAATTTTGTACTTGAAAGCTAAAATTATTTCAAACGTAAAGAAGACAGGTTATAGCCAAGGCACAATTACAGATTGGGACCTCTACCGAATAGCCAGAGACTCTGTTCTACAGCAACAAGTTGGGGAAAGAAGATCCCATAGAGATCGAACTGATGCAGTCAGCTAAAATTCTTGATAAGGCAAAACCAATGGAACCAGTAACTGAACCTAAGGTCGGACCTTCAATGTTCAAGACTCAATCACCTTGCCCAGATCTTCGAGATGAGCTGTCCAAGTTGATGTACATAATGAAACATATGCAGTGGCAACAACAAGCTTACTGGAGATATTCAAAAATACGAGATGACTCAATGAGAAGCACTCTTACAAAAATATTCAATGACCCATTTATTTTTGTGCCTAAGTTTTCAGACTTTAAATTTGAACCATGGAGTCCAATGTCGAAGACGGAATGAAAATATTCATGCAAAAAAAAGACGACGAAGAAAAAAATGAGTCAAATTCGAAGGGATCTACAAGTAAATAACAAAGGGGGATCTTAACTTTATTTTATTTCCATTCTTAGGTTATTTAACGTTTTAGGATTAGGTTCTATTAGGAATTTTTATTTCTTGCACAATAAAACAAGAGGTAAAAATCATAAATAAAAATGAAAAAGTTTTAAAATAAGAAGTGTGGTAATAGATATGTACGTGTCTAGGATTGGATCTAGAGAGAGCTTGTTACTTAAGTAGTCAAACTGACTCACCTCCTCTTTTCTAGAATCCTAGCTTATTGGATAAATAAACCATCCTTAAAATATTGAGATGGTGGATGCTTTAATTTCTTTTAATTTTATAAGTTATTTTATTATTAAAGTAATGAATAAAGGTTAAAATAATAATAAGAAGAAGAAAACATAAGGTTTCTTCTTCATTTTGGCTTGTTCATCACCAAAATACACCTTGGGAAGCTTCAAGATTCTGTTCTTTTTTGGATGATGCATGGTAAGCCATTTTTCATTCGTTTCTAATAATTTTTATATTTTTGATATCGTTGCAACTAAGTTTAGCTAGCTTATACCTTTGATTTTGAAACTATTAAAGATTTTTAATTTTTCCATTGATGAACCTTGTAATTTTAGATGTTAAATGATGAATTTGAAGTGCTAGTTGGTATTTAAAAGTATTTTGTTAAGTGATTTTTGATGAATTTGTCAATTAGAGACTAAATTGTTGAAATAGTAATAGTTCAAGGACTTGATGTGAAATTGTTGTAAAAATGGGCTGAAATAGAGGCTATAAATATTCGGCTAGTGTGAAATTGCAATAAAAATGATTAATTTGCATGTTTTAGGCATAGGGACTAAATTGAACAAAAGTAAAATGTTATGGATAATTTTGTAAAAATGTCAAAAATGGCTAAATTGCATAAACTAAATTGTTTTACCATCTATATTAATAAATTGAATGAAATTATTAATTTAGATCAAGATCGAGTGAAAAATTGAGGAGAATATAAAATTACCAAAAAGGCCCCTATACTTTGACATTTCTACAATTTAGCCATGTAAGTTCGTATGAACTAAAATCACTTAAATATTGATTAAATTGATTGTTTAATGAGTAATTCTATTGTAAATGAATCAATATATATTATTATACAATTTATCAAGTAAAGTGATGATGGAAATCCAACGATGTTAGACGACTATCGAGCCCCGTTTGAACCTTAAGAATATATAGGATACAAATGATATGTCATTCGGGTTACCATGTTTCGGGTGCTGGTCCTGAATGTCCTACCGACGGTTAAGTTTTGACATTTGTTGCAAATACTTGTCAGCTTGTGTGAGCGACATCGTGTAGTTACATTTTGAAATTTAGCTTATGTGATCAGACCCAAATTAGCATGTTTCAGGTGCTGGTCCTGAATGTCCTACCAATGGCTGAGGTCCGACATTAGTTATGGATGCTCATCAGCTTGTGTGAGCAGCATCATGTATCTTACATTCTGACCGTCAGCTTGTATGAACAGGCCCATTTTATAGCTCGTGTGAGCTATGACTATATGTTTAGCAGACTTTGTGTGAGCTTTTCCACGTATCTGATGTTATTCTACATGGTTCAATGGGCATAAAAAGGGAAGGAATAGTAAGTATTCAAATGACTTATGTCATGAATTTATGAAAAGGAATGAAAAGGTAATGTTCAATGAAAGTATGTTTATGCTCAAGAAATTGAAGATTTCAAATGATGTTGTTCATGTGTAGGACTTACCTTATGTTATTTCAAGTGATTTATGAATTGATGCTCTAACATGTTTTGATGCTTACACTTGTAACAAACTTATGATTGGATTATATCATGCTTAGTCTTAATTAAATACATTGAAATAGTAAGTATCTGAAGGAAAATATGATTATGTTCATGAAAGGGTGGAAAAAATCAAAGTATGAAATTTCTTATGAAATGGTTTACCATGTAGTCGATTCCAAAGAATTATGTTTAAATGCACTGGTTCATGTTATGTTTATATCTTGTGTGTTATGCATATGAAATGAGTGAGGAAAGGTAATGAAATGGTACGTTCATAGTTGAAATGAAATATGATGAAATAAAAGGGAATGATGAGTTGAAAGATATACTTGTATGTGAGAAATTTATGTATGTTATGGGTGAATGTACCTAGTTCATGAACAAATATGCTAATTAATGAATTGATATTGTTAGTTAAGCTAAAGTAAGTAAATGCAATGGTGTAACAGCCCGATTTTGGGGCTAGTTAGAATTGTGGTTTTGAGACCACAAATTCGAAGTCAGAAAAAAATATTTTATTATTATTTTGGAGTCATAGCATGTTATTAGTAGTGTATGAAAAATTTGGTGAGTTAATTTTGACGTTTGTGAGCCCAATTGTGAAAAAGGACTAAATCGCATAAAGTGAAAAAGTCTTAAATTGATAGCTAAGGGTGTTAAATTGTTAAGAATCTAAATTTAGGGGTCTTTAAAGGGAAAAAAGACTCTTATATCTTAGCTTGGCCAGCCTTGGGAGATAAAAATGTTGAAAAGTCAACATTAGGTAATTGGATTACATAATGTGTAATAAAATAATGCCTAAGCCTAGCTATCATCTTTTCTTTCATTCTTTCTTCATTACCACCGATTTTTTAGCCATTCTTGGGTGTTTTGAGCTTCAAAAAATTCATCAACTTATTCCTCTTTCAAGTAAGTGATTCACATACTTTTTGTTGATGATTTTTGCATTTTTGGACCCCTTGAAGCATGAGATTTCAAAAGAGGAGACTATTTTGAAAAATGGTTGAAAGTATAGGGTTTTTACATGAGAGTAAATAGGTTGTTTTCTAAAATTTTATGGAAGAATATGAGTCTTGGTTGTGAAATAAACAACTTTTGTTAAGGGATTTCTCATGAAAACCCTAATTAAACCATTTTGTAAAAGTTGGTAAAATAGATAGTAATGTTGTGAAATATTGGAAATTTAGGGTTTTCATAAGAGAGATATATGGTAGGTTAGGTTTGGGTGATATGGAAATTCGATAAAAATCGATTTTCGGACCTAGGGGTAAAATGGTCATTTTGCAAAAGTCTAGGGAAAAATGGTCATTTTGCCCAAATATAGATTTATTGAATGCCTAGATCGATAAAATGATTAAAGGTGTGAATTTTTTTTATTATAGATCAAGAAATTCAAAATCCAAACTTAGACCAGGGGAAGGCTCAACAAATTGATTAGACCAACTAGTCACCATATTTTGTAATTCGAGGTAAGTTGAATGCAAATAACACAACTACATTTTCATTATATGTGTTGAATTGATTTAGCATGAATTGCTTGATTGTGGAAATGAGAATGTATGAAGACAATAGAGATAGTAATATTCCCGGTTGAACCATATGAAATAAATCGAATATTCATGCCATGACACATGGGTTATTGTGAGCTAGTGTAGGACCATGTCTGGGACATGGCATCGGTATTGAGACGAGAGCTAGTGTAAGACACGCTTGGGACATGCATCGGCCTCGAGATGTAAGCCAGTGTAAGATATGTCTGGGACATGCATCGGCTACGAGATGAGCCAGTGTAAGACCATGTCTAGGACATGGCATCGGCATCCTACCTCATGTTTGAGGCTTATTGAATATCCAGTAGTGTTCCGAATGGTTTAACAATGAGAGTTACGGTTTAAGATCATGAGAAAAGTATAACCGTGTTATGAGTAATACAGGTACCTATTCGATATATATATAAGATGAGAGTTCGATATATGCTATAAGATGGGTATTGGATAGTGATGAGTAAGTTATGCTTATGCCTACTTTTGTATTAAGAGCATGTTGTTATATGGTAAAGTTGTTGTTATATATTTGTATGCTTCTTACTAGCTTTATGCTTACCCCCTCTCTTCTTCATTTCCTTATAGTGTCACCTATATAGCTCGGGAATTCAACAGACGTCGGAGGCTACGATCACACTATCATCTAGAGTACTCGGTACAGTTATAATCCTTGTTTTATGTATAGCATGTATAAGGCTAGACTTTAATGTTAAGTGTCATTGAGAAATAGCCAAATGTGTTGGCTTAGGATGAATACCTTTAATTTTGTATAAGGCCATGGATAATGGTCAATATTCATTTTGATATTTATAAATTGAAGATGATATTTTCATGGATAAGTAAATTGCACAAATGAAATGTTGTCCATTGTGGCTATTTTGGCTATGTGATGTATCCTTGTATTGACATAGAGTGATTTTATGCAGGTTATTTATGCAAGGATGGCAAAGAGGCTTGGTAAATAACCTCATTTTCCCCACACGGGCGTGTGTCTAGGCTGTGTGTGACACACGGTACACTACATGGGCGTGTGATCTAACCGTGTGTCCCCTACATGTAAAAATTTGCAAGTCAATATGCATGGTAGTGAACGCATGGGAAGAGACACGACCGTGTGTCTTAGCCATGTGAAGGACACGGCCTAGCACACGGGCGTGTGCCTTGGCCGTGTGACCCTTAAGAATTGCTGACGATAGAAACAAAATGTCTAGGTCTTTGCACACGGGCTTGTCATGGATGTGTGAAGGACACTGTCCAGGGACATAGGAGTGTGCTAGGCCATGTGAAAACCCCTGTAGGTGTGAATCTAGAATTTATTCCACACTGGTAGAGGACATGGGCGTGTCCCTGTATTGCTTAGGCCGTGCGACCATGTCAAATCGGTCACACGAGTGTGTTGCCCCTCCCGCTCAGGCGTGTGCCCCTATGTCTAGTAATAATTTTTCGAGTTTGTGGGAAGATCCTAATCATTCCTGAATGGTTTTAAATGAATGTTTGGAGCCTCGTAGGCCTTTATTATTAAGTTCTTGATAAAGATCAAAAAGTTTTAAAGTTGACCAAGTTTTGGTGACTCGTAAATGTGAGAATGTATGTGTTCAAGTTGGGTAATGTCTCATATTCTGTCTCGGCGTGGGGTACGGGTGTGGGGTGTTACAAATGGAAAGTAAGTAAATGGATGGGTTCAAAATCTTATGAAATACTACTATGCTAGGAATGATAAGTATGTGATCTTGATAGATTTATTCCATTGTGAGTTGATGTTTATGGTTCGTTAAATCTTAAGGCATCGGTATAGCTTTATATTTAACATATGAAGTTCATTATTGAAATGGAATGCTATGTTTAAAGTTTATACGAGCTTCCTAAGCATTCAGTGCTTATGTGGTTATCTTTCTCTTACTTTACAGATTATTGGAAGCTAAATCGGGTTGGAAGCTAGTCGGAGATCCATCACACTATTCATCAATTTTATCAGTAGATTTTAATGTTTTGTTCGCGGTTATAATGGCATGCATAGGTGGACTTATGGATAATGTTTAGTTAATGGTATTGGCATGTATTGTTGCTTTGAATTTGTGAAACTTTGTTATTTGATGCCTTGATGGTTGTTGGCTCTTTGATGCTTAATGGTTGGTGCTTGTAAGATCAAGTTGATGCAAGGTTTTATGGCCAAAGTGGTAAGTGTTGGCATGTTTGCAAAGTGATCATTTAGGGCATGTTTTGATATGGAATTTAGTCAAGTATAATTGGTTGAATTATGACCAATTTGGTATGTTTGAATGTGATTTTGGCATGTGGTCAATTATGGTATAACTTGCTATGGAATTAAGCTAAATATATAAATGGATGAGTTATGGTCAAATATGTATAAGTTAGGTATATGTGTATTTGAGATGCATGAAAACAATAGTTCAAATTATAAGTTATATTGACATGGTATAAGTTAAGTATAGTATGTTTTAAAATGGTAGCAAGGTGACCAATTATGCATATGTATAGTTAAGTTGAGTGCTTGCTGTTGAGGTGCCTTATATGGCATATTCGTTCAATGACATTTGGTTATTCGAATTGGTCTTAATATGCATGTTTTAGGTATGTTTTAAGGCTTTGTGTAGATGTGCAAGTGGCTTGTAGGCTCATGTTTTAAAGGGTGAGAAAAATGGCTTGTTTTTGGTCATTTTCTTGTCTACACGGCATAAGACACGAGCATGTGTCTCAACCGTGTGTAACACACAGCCATGTGACACGGTTGTGTGTCCCCTGTAAATTTTTTAAAGGTTGCATTTCGAGAGTTACACAGCTTGACACATGGGTATGTGGCTTGGCTGTGCAAACCAAGTTAGAGAGTTACACAGGCTGGGACACGACCATGTGTCCCTACTTTGAATGCCCACACGGCCTGGCCACATGGCTGTGTGACCCCTGCTGTATGAAATTTTCTATCTTTTTCTATAAAGTTCTAAATGTTTTCGATTCAGTCCTAAATTGTTCCTAAAGTGTTTCTAAGGCCTCGAGGGCTTAAATAAGGGACGATATTCATGTGTTTGATTGGAAAATGATACGATTATGAAATTTTTAAAAATGAATGATTATATGTTATTTTTTTTACGATAATGCTCTGTAACCTTATTCCGGTGACGGATAGGGTTAAGAGTGTTACATTTTGTCCTCTTGTGACTTCTCATTTCGTTGGTATTTACTATTGCAACACTGTTATCACAATACAGTGTTATAGCTTTTTCCATACCAGGAATAACTTCAAGGTCGGTTAAGAACTTTCAAAGCCATATTACTTTTTTCATTGCCTTAGAAGCAGCCACATACTCGACCTTCGTAGTAGAGTTAGTAGTGCAAATTTGTTTTACACTTCTCCATACTATGGCTCCACGACATAGAACGAATACATTTCTTGAAGTCAATTTCCTCGAATCTTTGCATGCTTGGAAGTCTAAGTCTGTGTATCCAATAGGAGTAAGATCCTCTTCAGAATACACAAGCATATAATCCCTGGTTCTTTTAAGATACCTTAATATATGCTTTACAGCTTGCCAATGCCTAAGACCTAGATTCACCTGATATCGACTAACCATTCCTACTGTGAAACAAATATCTAGATGTGTGCAAAGCATTACATACATAAGGCTTCCAACTTCTAAAGCATATGGAACCTTACTCATATGCTTTCTTTTTTCCACTGTTTTAGGACAGTCATCTAAAGAAAGATGAAAACCTGATGCAGTCGGCTGAATGTCTGCCTTTACATCGGCCATTGCAAAACATTTCAGTACCTTATTGATGTATGAAGCTTGAGATAGTGCTGTCATTTTATTCTTTTGATCCCTAAGGATTCGAATTCCAAGAATATAACTAGCTTCACCCAAGTCCTTCATGCTAAATTGTTGAGCTAATCATAGTTTAACAGATGAAAATTCTCCTACATCATTTCTGATAAGTAGAATGCCGTCGACATACAAAATGAGGAAGAACACCTTTTTTCCTTTATACGCATATAAACACAAGTTTCATCAGCATTTTGCTCAAATCTAATAGTCTTGATCATTTGATCAAATCTTTTATTCCATGAGCGGGACGCCTGCTTAAGTCCATAAATGGATCTTAGCAGTTTTCAAACTTTCTGCTCCTTTCCTTTGACAACATAGCTAGTGGGTTGAGCCATGTAAATGGTCTCCTTAAGATAATCATTCAAGAATGCTGTCTTGACATCCATTTGCAAGATCTCATAATTGAGAGCAGCAAAAATGGATAAGAGTATGCGGATAGACTTGAACATGGCTACTGAAGAAAAGGTTTCATCATAATCGATGCCTTATATCTATGTGTAACATTTCCCTACAAGTCTAGCTTTGTGTGTGTCCACTTTCCCTTTCACATTTCTCTTCTTCTTATAGATCCACTTACACCCTATGTATAATATCCCTAAACCGGGTCTAGTAGTTTTGGGTATATTTTTTAGGTTCCGAGTGTGAAACTAAGAATTTGTGGGGTTTCTAGTAATTTTTAATTTATTTTAGGAGGTTAATTTCGTCTAAAAGTGATTATACAATAATCTAAAAAAATAAAAATATATTTAGAAAATTAATTTTAAAATAATTATAAGTGAAAATAATTAATTTGAGTAGAAAAAGTATTTTAAAATAATTTTTATTTGGGGTTAATTTGAGCCAAATTTAAATATTAATTAAATTGGGTTTAATTATAAAACAAGGGAAATTTGGGAGTGACCATTAGGCAAATTTATCAATTTTTAAATTCTGGTGGGTTGTTTTAGTTTTAAAAATGCATCTAGCTTACTTTTCACACCATTTACATCATATTAGAGAGCTACAAATTTTGTTTTCTTTGCATGGTTTTCTTTTCACACCATTTTCCTTTTCAAAATATTCTCTCAATTCACCTGAAATTATTCTCAAAAGTAGCCAAAAATATTATAAAAATTCTCAAGTTTCCTAAATCAAGATTTTCAATCAATGAATTTTGAGCGAATCAAAGGTAATCTTCAATCCTAAACTTGTTTTTATGAAGATTAGAAAACATTTTTACATGATTTGAGAGTCAATTAAAGAATTTTTTTATCAATGTCATCTTCTTCAAAAGCTTAAGGTGCTTTAATGGTGGATCTTGAATTTTGAGAGGAAATCCACAAACCAATGGATGTTCCAACTCAAAATGAATCTATTAAAAGGTTTTTGGTCTTAATTATCAAAATTAAACATGATTTGTGAGGTAATTTGAAGAAATCCGAATTTCATCATCTTCTTGAATTAATTTTCTAGATTTTTTTGAAATTGATTTAAATGTGAAATTAATGCTTAGTTTATGTGTATTTAGTATTGATGTTTGGAAGTGATTAGGAGGGCTAGAGAGGTCAATTTTGTGACGAATAGAGTTTTCGACTTGATGTTACAAATCTGGTAAGGTATCCTTGTGAGTGAATTTCAATTAGCATAGTTAATTAAAAATTGTGTTTAATATAGCTTTGAAAAGGTGGTAATGTCTACTTTACCTCTGCTGAAGCTCCGAATCTTGAAGAGGACCGAGATAATCAGAATTGAAGCTAGAAATTGCCTAGTTAGTCACTTGTTGTGATAGAATAACATTGTGTGGTGAGTGTTTTTAAGGGAGATTTGGTAAATTGATCCTCAATAATGTTTAATTAGTGCCTTAATTAATGATTAAAATTAACTAATTATGGATGAATGGTTGTCTTTGCAAGATTGGTATTAAAGGTGAAAAAATTGAATTTGTATTGAAAAAAAAGGTAACTGAGTTTTTGGGTGGTGTTGTGCTATTTAATTAAATTAATTTTAAGGATGATTTTAAGCATGTGTACTGAAATTTTTTATCATGATATGTTGATGTTTCAATTGGTAACTAGATATGGGAAATTGATGAATGAATTGCTTAATTTAATTGGATGCTAAATGGCTAAGTTACAAATTATACAAAATCATTTTGTCATATTAAATTAAGCATAATAATGACTGATTTGTATGCTATATTTGACTGAGTATATTGGCAGGTGGGATGGTGAGTTTGCTTGGTGGACATGATGTCTATGCTAACCTTATAGTAGAGGTCAGTGACCAAATGTGGGAAATAGATACCTACCTTGTCGCCCGCAATGTAACACTTCAATTGTTGGTACATCCATATACATATACAAATTCTTTTGCATTGCAAAATAGAGTACAACAATGCTGCTCTAAAAACATTAATGTTGTTAGTGTCAAGAGCTGGGCAAAGAAGAGTACATATAAATTGCATAAAAATTTTTACTACAGGGAACATTGTTTTTTGTTTAAACGAGAGAGGTTGCCCCAATGAAGCTTCCCGCTTCCACTTGCCTCTACCTTCCATAAGGTAGTTTAAAATTGCGTCTACGTCAACGTTAGTAAAGTGGTTTAAATTGAGGGATGACGGGTCATCCTCCTTGTAACACAAGAAGCCATAATTTTCACAAATGGCCTCAGGGGAAATATTTACACTAACATGCCTGACGTACACCTGATCACGTTTAGAAATTTTCTAATTGCGGTAAAACTCCAATACTACGGGTACTACAGCACGCTGCTTAGGAAGCATACAAAAATTGTCCCACCTGTGAAAGCAGTCATCATCCCATATTTCATTGTTAAATGAAGAGGTCAGATTAAAACCATGTTCAGGGATGAACGTCCACCCATGAATAGTCTATTAGAAGTCTGTGATCTCTTTTTGTGCAAATTAAACGCCATCGAAACCCGATGATGGATTCGAGGCGATTTGGGATTGAAACCATTTTTGTTGTCTCGGGGGTATTTTTGTAATTTTCATAATTGTAAACAAAAAATATTAAACAAACTAACTAGCCACAAGCAATTCAATAACAATCTAAACTAAAAATAGCAACAAAAAAAGTACCAAAAGCTGAATAAAGCGAAAATAAAGAAAACTAAGAAATAAGAAATAAAAATAAAAAGGAAAAAAAAACCTAAATCAAATTTGTTGCAATGGAAAAGTTCATGGGTTCTACAAAGCTCCATGTTCTTCGAGCAATTCAAGATGATAAAACCTGCAAAAGAAGAAAAATAACAAAAAAAAGCAATAAAAAAAGAGAAATTACCAAGAAAAATGGACAAGATTGAAAGGGAGATTGAGAGAAAATAGAGAGGGGAAATTATTTTTAAGGATTCACGTTTGAAAATTTTGGGGAAATAAAGGGAATGAGTAGTTTTGGGGTGTTTGGAGGCTTTAGGCCTTGAAAAGACGTGGATCGTAATACATAAAATTGGGTATCGCGATACCCAAATTTTTGGATCGTGATATCCCATGTTTTTGGGCCATTCCAATTCGCATTCTAGTTTAGGTATCACAACACTGAGAGTTGGGTATCGCTATACCACTATATAAAACCATTTTTTTTTACTTTTGAAATTCCAAGGGTATCGCAATACCAAGGGTCTGACATTGTCATATCCAAAAGATTATGGCCTCCCATTAAAGCTGTTCGTGAAATCGCAATGTCCTTTCTTGGGTATCACGATTTCACTGAACAAACCCCAAAACATTTACAAAATCATCCAACTTTCTCTCAACTTTCAAAAATCCGATCTACTAAGTTCAAAAATAAACCAACATAAATTAAAATCCTAATCTAAATGCAGAAAGTACGTGGAGTCCATGCTCAATAATACAAAGTTTTGGTTCAAATGCCATATGCGACAAGTTAAAAATGTCTCCAGAGGTGATATGTAACACCCCTATAGTGATGCTTGCATAGGGTTTCGGGCACCAACACATGTCTTATTTTCTTCAACCCTATAAGTTGATTCACTGATCGTCTCTTCACAATGCCTTGTTTCTTCATTCAGATGCCTCATATCCTCGTCTTGAACCTACAAACATACACCATTTCAAATATTTCACATTGTTAGTTGCATGATCAGACACTACCTGAAAGATTTGGCACTCTAGCTCACTATTAGAGGACACTTTCTTCACCTTAGGTTCGGGTTCTACACACCTAAAGGTTTCTACCTCTCCACCAACTTCCATCATCATCTCTCATTTTCCTACATGTATGGTGGCCTTAGAGGTAGCTAAGATAAGTCTCCCTAATAGAATCGATATCTCTTCCACAAAGTTAAAAACTATGAAGTCATTCTATGAGATGAATTACCAAACTCTCACTAAAACATCCTTCAAAACTCCCTTTGGGTAAACTACGGACCTATCAGCTCATTAGAGGGTCACCGAAGTTTCCCTAAGGTCATCTAAGCCTAACCTACGGTAGATGGGCAAAGGCATTTAGTTTATACTTGCTCCAAGATACCAAAGCACCTTGCCAAAATTCATATCTCCAATCTCTAGGGGAATGGGGAAACTACCAGGGACCTTGAGTTTTGGTAGGACTCTTCTAGATATAAAACCACTACATTTGACATTAGGAGCGAATCGCTTTTCTCTCCCAATCTTCTTTCTCAGAGACATCACTTCTCTAACGAATTTGGAATATTTTGGCACTTGTTCTAGGACCTCAAGTAATGAAAGGTTGACATTCAAAGCCTTCAACATCTTAAGGAAGTCTAGAAACTCCTCATTGTCTCACTTTTTCTTCTCTTCTAGTCTACTTGGAAAGGATATGGAGGATGAATTTGGTTATTGTATTGGAACGGTTCTATGCTTTGATTTAGTTTGTGTGGGCTTGCTCTTAGGTCCTTCCTTCCCTCCTTCCCCATCTCCAACTCTAGGATTGTGGGTGCTCTCATCCTTCTCTCTCACTTCCATCTCCGCACGAAGTGGTCGAATTGGTTTCTTAACCATAGCCCTAAATCTAAGGGTGATTATCTTGGCCTATTCTTTCTCTTCCCTCTTCAGTTTAGGCTCGATATTATTAGGGATGCTAGAGACTAAATTGTTTTGCAATAATTGAAAGACTTCGTCTAATTAAGCACAAATTTGATGTACATCAGCTTACACCACATACAAGCCTTTCTTTACCTTGCTTACATTAATCGACAATAGAGAGTCACTACTTGTTGTTTTCCTTTCTTGATCTTGGGGTGCGCTAAAAGGTAATAGAGGTTGATAAGGTGCATTGAGCTCTAAAGGATTAAGGTTTTTGACTCTTTTATTAGGCCCCCCTGGATTCCCTCCCCACCTAAGGTTAGGATGGTCACACCATCCAGATTATAAGTGTTGGAGTAAGGGGTATATCATCTATTCCCCATATAGTTAACCTCTATTTGGTTGCTCTCATTAGCATTTCCCCACATAGCGCCTTCACCATCATGTTTTACATTAGAATGGGTTAGAATTGGCTAATTTTGGAATTATGCCTTGGCCGAACTCATCTCCAATTGATTGAGCCTTTCGAGGACTTGTTGTATAATACCCTACACCCGGTCAAGTCATCGAACCCAAACGATAAGGTGCTACAATAAATATGAAACATTTATAGGTAAATCATATATCAAACTTTAAATTTCAATATTAATTTATCACCTACGATCAATTATAACATGCAATACAACCAATTTCGTCTCATAGCATAACACTTAATTACCATCTGAGCCATTGAGTAAACATGCCAAATTACACAACAAAATATCATTAGCATGACCATTGCCATCACATATATATACATATCTACTCATGATATTCAAATTGTTAGACTCACTAAAAATTTAACATTTGCACATACATACGAATCCCTAGGTACATGCCATTATCAACTAGAAAATCACCAACACTTCAAGTCTGGAATTGCCATTGGATGTTAATGTTGACGGTAAAACCAAAAATAACTTAATCTGTGCACCAAAAACAAAACTGTACGTTAAGTATGACTCAATGATATTTCTATATCCGGCTTTAGAAAATAATGTAAATCAAGTAATGCATGAATTAGTAAGAAAATTTTGAAATGCAAATTAATATGACTATCTACATGTCAATGTATATATATGTATATAACTTGATTATATAGTAAAATTTCCATTTCTGAAACTATAATCTGATATCTATTTTCCCTTACTATTAAAATTTCATTATACTCAATATGTCAATTCTACAACATAATTTTCATCAATCAATCCTCAGTTCACATATGTGACAACAGTGTTCAGCACAAGCTGAATTCAATTGCACAATTGTAACAATATAGCATATTTCCAAATCTATTCAATTTAGTCCTTATCCAAAACAACTAATTCGAATCAATTCATTTTATCTCATTCTATTATTTTCAGCTTACCTTATATTATTACCATGCAACACAATTCGTAATGTAGCAATTGAAAAGGTTTGGGTTATAGAAATACAAACCGCAAACTTTGAAGGGCACATTTTGTTAGCCAAATGAACCTTCTTAAAGTAATTTAGTTTCACACAATCAAGTCTAATAACACTCGCAACACTTAGCTTAAATATCATAGCTTGTCCCTTTAGGGGTTGATTTGGAAAGCATTAGAATTTACCATAATACCGCATAAGAAGATTTTTAAAAGCAATTGGACAACATCCATCATTCAGCGTTCGGACAACATAAAAAAACTGAACGTTGGAAGCCATTTAGGTAGTAGCTATTATCCAACAGTCAAACAACATAACCATACAAAATAACAACATATAAATCACATATTAAAAGCCCTCAAAACAACAATCATTTTGCTCTACTTCAGATAACATAAAATACACATTTAGATTTTCAAACATCCATAGGCAAAATGAAATACACTTCTAGATTTTCAAACATCCATAAGCAAATCAAGGAACACAACTAACCAATTAAAATTAAGGACTTAGCTCAAGGTGCTTCACAATTGAAAATTTGCATGTTAGTTAGTTCATTAATTAATAACGCATAAAATTTAATGACAATGCATCCAAAAACGCAAAATAACATTGATTAGTATCTGAAAGTTTTTTGCTCAAATATTTCTCATACAAAATGTTTGTCTCAACAAAAAATTGCAATTAAATATAATCAATTTTTTGCTCATAAAGCATTTTATTCTATTCACCCAAAATAGTCAATACGTTAAATAGATAATTACAGGAATTCATACATACAGTACTCATATAAACTAAGGTTTATGAGTTAATAATATATCAATACTCTCGGTAATTCATTTTATTATTCATACAAATCATAAAATGAATTAATTAATCTTTTTTTTCACTTAAATTCTTGTTTCAGTTTGAGCAACACAACCATGACACTAGTGTAAAGACCAAATTAATTTTAGATATTTTAAATTCAATCAAGCAGGGCATTCGGACACTTTAAAATTTCGAGCCTTCATTTTCTCATTTTTTAAAGCAAATTGAAATAATTCAGCTGACCGATTTTGGAAAACATTCATACACCCTTTTGAATAGCAACCAAAGTTAGCATTTAGGATCCAATATTTTCCTTTATTTTAAACAAAAATAGACCAAATACTCAACAAGTTAAGCACAATCAATTCCACACTTACATGCTTGAAACATGAGCGTTCAAACTATAGTTAACAGTAGTTAACTTAAACATTTAATCATCCAATTCTTTTTCTTCATTTCTGACCACCGTTATTTGGTAAAAATAACACACAAACTTAACTACTAAAACTCGGTTCAACATCTCATACAGCCTAACATTCCCTCTATGCATAACCATAATGTAATAACCCATTCTTAATGAAATTAGAACAGTGGTTTCGGGACCACAAATCTAACAAGTAAATTATTTTTATTATTATTTTAATCTTTATGGGATTATATTAGGGTCGTACTAAAAATTTGTTAAGAAATTTTAATGTTTGCATGATTAATTAAGTGAAAATAACTAAATTGTAAAAAGTGCAAAAGTAGGGTTCTATTAGTTAAAAGAGTCAAATAGCTATGAAATTTTAATCTAAGGGACTTGAATGGTAAATAGACCAATTAAAGTGATAGTGGATGTTTATGAACATGGTTTTAATGAAATTATTAAAGTTTTTAAAGATTAAAATGGTAATTAGGTAATTAAAGTTAAAACAAAACAAAAGAAGTGGTATCATCTTTTATTTTGCTTCATGTTTGACCGAATATTGGAGAAGAGAGACCCCATGTTTAATGATTTTTATGTTTTTGAGGTCGTTTTAGCTTAATCTAATCAATCCGAGGGTCAATTTATAAATTTGTTAAATATTGAGGGTTTTGCCATGAATGTTTTTGAATGGTTCTTGATGTTAAATGCTAGATTATGAATCTTTGTTGATAAATAAACAAGTTTTGTAAAGTGATTTTTGGTGAAATTAACATATTGGTATTGATTTGTAGAAATGGTAAAAATTCATGTTAAATTTATGAAATGATGGCTTATTTGGGTTGATATAAGTCCCTATAGATTTGGTTAGCTTGAATGGGGGATTAAAATGTTTAGATTTCAATTTATGAGCTTAAAGAAGTTAAAATGCTAAGGGTAAAATAGTAATTTTTCATAAATATGAAATGTGAATTAAATTGAGTACTACAAGAATTAAATGGATTTAAATTGTCTATTTATATCAAGATAAACCATGTATAGGTGTAGATTGAGGCAAAGCATAAGCTTCGGAATACATTTTTTTAACTTTTACGCCCTAATTGTTGAGGTAAGTTCGTATAATGGTTATCATTTTAATGCTATTTCAAATTGAATGTTACTGTGTTATCTATAATGTCAAATTATCAATGTATAATTAAATCAATGCTATGATGGTTATCGAGTCCCGATTGAACCTTAGGAATTTGTAGGATACATATTACATGTCATTAGGGATTTCATGTTTCAGGTGCTGGTCACGAATGTCCTACCGATGGCTGAGGTCCTGCATTTGTTGCAGATACTCCACAGCTCATGTGAGCAGCATTGTGTAGCTTACATTCTGACTCACAACTCGTGTACGCAGGCCCATTTCATAGCTTGTGTGAGCAATGATGTAAAGGTAAGGTTACAATTATATGTTTAAGCACACTTCGTGTGAGCTTTCCCGAGTATCTGATGAAATTCTAGATGGTTCAACGGGCAAGAAAAGGGATTGAAATGGTAAGATTTCAAATGGAATTATGCATGTGCTCATGGAAAGGATGTATGAATCAAATGATGTATTTTTATATGGAAATGACTTATCACATGGTTAGTTCAAATGAGTTATGTATAAATGCACTAACTTATGCATTGATGATGATGTATAATCTTGTGCCAAGCTTGTGGGTTATATTATGATTATATTTATTGTTATGTAAATAAAATGGTAAGTAATGTTTCATTTTCTATGAACTTACTAAGCATAAGTGCTTACGTAGTTTCTTTCCTATGTTTTATAGATTATCAAAAGCTCGATTGGTTTGGAAGCTCATCGGAGATCTATCACACTATCCAACATATATATCAATAGTTTTTGAATGTTTTGGCCAAGGTTATAATGGCATATATAGGTGGACTCGTACTAATATTTAATTGAATGTTTTGTTGATGATTGGTATGTATAAGTTGTGTAAGTTAATTTTGTTGCTACCATTTGATGCCTTGTTAGATTGTGTCATTGTGGCAATAACCTCTCGGAGATCTATCACACTATCCAACATATATATCAGTAGTTTTTGAATGTTTTGGCCAAGGTTATAATGGCATGTATAGGTGCACTTGTAATGGTATTTAATTGAATGTTTAGTTGATGATTGGTATGTAGAAGTTGTGTAAGTTAGTTTTGTTGCTACCATTTGATGCCTTGCTAGATTGTGTCATTGTGGCAACATTATGTTACATGTTTTGAATTGTTCATATGGTATGTTTTGAGATGGTATAGTAATGGTCAAGTTGTGGCATGTTTGGTAAGTTTTTATCTAGTAATTGATGATTGAAATGTGGTAAAATATGCATGTTTAGGTAAGTGTTGTAGTGTGTATTTGATGGCATATTGGTTAGTTGAATTAGGGTCTTGGAATGGTATATATATTTATGTTTAGGTATGGTTTGATGTCTTGTAAGTGTGCACAATTGGTTCAAATGATTATGCATGAAATGGTGTTGGGAATGGCTTGTTTTTTTGGTGATGTTTAGGTCCACACGGCCTAGCAACACGGCCATGTGTCACCTAAGGGTTCCTTTGTATGCAAGTCAATAAGTTACACGGCCTAACACATGGCCTGACACACAAGCGTGTGGGGCTATTTTGAGAGTTACACAACCTGGCACACAGGCATGTGACATAGTTGTGTGACCCTACTTAGAGAGTTACACGGGTTAGGACACGACCGTGTGTTCCTAGTTTGAAGGTTATATGGCCTGAGACAAGGGCATGTGTCTCAGTTATAGAAGGCACACGACCATGTGACCTCTGTTTCCCATTTTTTGTGAATTTTTCATAGATTTTCCAAATGATTTCAATTTGGTCCCAAATTGTTTCTATGGTATTTCTAGGGCTGAGAAGGCTTGATTTAGGGAAAAATATGTATGTTTATGATTGGTTTTTGATATTTTTATGGTATTGAATGAAATTAAGTTTATATGTTTTGATTGTTCAGTAAAACTTTGCAACCCTAATCTAGAGACAAATACAGGTTAGGGGTGTTACACATAAATTAAACATGAGAAATTAATCAAGTTATCTTTGAAGAATTCGCAAGTTTCTCTAAGGTAGAAGCTATCCGATTTATTTATTCCGTTTCGTTTCCATAATTGCTTTCCCCCACTTCTTTAGAAGAATTTTCCAAGGAAATTACAAGTTTTAAACAAGCAAACAATGGCTTCCCACACGAGGACTCAATCTCTTCCTTCGTTTCTTTCGAACACCAAGGAGAAAGAAGAAGTCTCCTTTTTTTTTTCTTTCATAGGTTCCAAAAGATGAATGGAATGTACCGCCCCTTTTTTTTCTTTTATCTATTCATCTTATATACTTTAATTAGTTTAGTTTAGTTTAGTTTTTTAATTAAAATTTATTAATTAGTATTTTTTAAAATTACATTAATTTTAAACATACATAGCGTGTTTGGTGGCTACCAGTTATCCCCCACTACCGCTTAATATAATTGAAAGGGTCTGATTACTCAATTAGTCATTCAAGTAAATAATCAAGCTTTATTTCAATTAATGCTTATTTAATTAGGGCTTAATAGCAACTAACCCAAAATTTATAATGATTAACTTCAATTAAATAATGACATCCACCACCGCTTGGACTTTTGATAATGGTCTATTCACCATTTTGATCCTTTAGTTATTTAAAATATATAGTGATTAACTTTTACCACTTTTATGATTTAGTCCTTATACTTTATTTAACTAACCAATCACTAAAATTTCCGAAAAAAATTTCATTTTACCTATATAAAAACACCAGAAATATTTAATAATAATATTTATAGGCTCGATTTACAAAAACGAGGTCTCATTACCTCATTTTCTAAAACCACTTGTACTTAGCTAACTATTCAATTAATAAAATCTATAAAAATCAAAATTCACAATAATACTATATCTATATCATAAATATTATTTAATAATACTTACAGACTCGACCATCAAAGAATGGAATTCTAAAACTACCATTTCCGTCACCACTAGAAATTGAGTCGTTACATGTTGATACTTGTCCTCACTATTGATTGCATTCACGGTTGATTGTTTGGCTCTATATGTGAGCCATTCAATCGAACACATGTAAGAATTCATTGACATATTCTCAATAAGTTAGAAAGCCTCTACGTATGTCTTCAACATGAATGTCCCTACGGACGCTCTGTGCAACAAACCTATACCTGACCCGATTTACCAGATCCAAGTATAAAATGTCAAAATACTTGCTTACTTAGCTAAATTTTACGATCAACAAAATTCATACTGAATATACTTCTTATTTATTTGAAATCCTTTCTAAGACAATAGGTTTGAATAATATATTTGTCGTTTATCACAAAACTTTTAAAAGTAAAATAAAATCTTACAACAAATTGCTTAAACAAACAGACATATTTGTAGTGAGTATTACTATTTATCATTTGAAAAACATGTTTCTATAATGTCCCTTTGTATGCATAACATTGCCTCAGTCTATTACCATGACGCATTCCTACCTTGGTCCCTTTTGGCTTATAGGTTCAACTCATGGATCTGTAAACTAAAACATGCATATAAGTTTTGAAGGAACTTAGTGAATCTCACTCATATTTACCTTTTTATAAAGATGTAAATTCTATTGATTTAAGGGTTTGAGTTCCCTCTTAGACACTGGCAGATACATTTATGATTTTTGGTTGGCAAACAACCATACGTCAAACTTTACACTTAACTATCTTATACATCTTTCACCCGACTGGTGAATCTCAAACTCTAGATTATATTTATAATTCCATTACACAATTTCTTCGTTATTTGTAGTTAAATATGCTTCTCAGAATGATACCCAATAGATACTACTCTTAGCAGATTCCCTTACAGGACTCATCGATTGCCAGAATACCAGTAACATCATATCTTCAAATCAATCCAAACAGTCATACTTGCTTAGAAGAACACAATATTTCAATACACGCAATAGAATTCTAGATAACATTAATATAGGACTTAAGAAAATTTTAGGTTTGGTGGACACTTGCACCACTGTCATTCCGAATGTCCCAAGTTCCCTATCATGGCAAATCACTAAAGTGAATTCATCAGTTGGTTATTCTATCAAGAATTCTATTGGAAAATGTGTCATAGGCATATCTAGATCTCACACAAGGTAGACAAACATCTTGTAACACCCCAAACCCGGCCCTGACATTATGATCGGATCCTGCGTGTCACATTAAAGTGTTTTATCGAAAACCTTATTTTCATTGGAAACCCTTCCTTAGAATGAAAAACCTTAATTACTTTGTAAAATCTCTTTTCAGTTGCGGAAGCTTTATTTAAAACATATGATTTTTGGAAACTTATCATTTAAAAATTTAGTTGCGGAAACGTAGTATTTCAAAAAATATGGTTTAGGGAACCCATGTTCAGCTTCTCACAAATATAATGCATGAAAATAATAATCCTAATTTGAGCAATAACCAGAGGGAAGGCCTTATTACACCCCAAATCAAAAACAATAGTTTAAAATCAAAATATTAAAAATTACATAAAAGACTAAGTCTAAACTTTTTGCTAGTTGGCCACCTCCGAGTCCCTCCATCCGTCGAACCACCTACTAAGGATCACTTGAAAAATTTAAAAGGAGGGGGTGAGTTTCGAAAACTCAGTGTGTACAACCCTCAATGAGTATAAAGCAATCATTAGTCATTTATGCCTGAGCTCAATTCAATAACGGTGGTCTTTGGGCCTTAGCCCATATTAGCCTCAGTTGGGCTAAAGCCTGTATCGCAATAATATCATAATAATATCATAGATGCAATGCTGTGCAACCCAGCCCAATATTCCAACCGCTACACACCAACTCCGTCCCCTGGTACACATCATGTGGGGATATAAATATTGACCCACCCATCCGATACACATCAAGGGTAGCCCGGTTGTGGTACTACCTTCATTGCAGCAAGCTGCTAATCACATATTGGGCTTGATAGCCGCCGGTGGATCCACGGTTGTCAAGCAACCATGCGATCCTCATATACTTCCTCCGTTCCATAATTCCCAACCCATATGCAACCTAAACAGAATATCATATGTATGCAGCAGATATACATGTAACATCCATAAGTCTTACATTCAACACTTAGGGGTATTTTAGTCATTCTTGCCCTTAGGGGCAATTCAGTAATTTTACAGGTTGAAGGTATTTCGGTAATTGTACAGGTTGAGGGTATTTCAGTAATTTCACAAATTAGGGGTATTTTGGTAATTTTCCTTTATTATGGGTTTTTCCTTACCTTGGCCCGTTAACAAATCCCCGTTGGCTAAGATGAACGGATATTATGCACCAAGTAGGATTCCAGAGAAGAGGAGGTGAGTCATTGAGACTGCTTAAGTACCAAGTTCTCCCTAGATCCAATCCTAGATATGCATATACTCGTTGCCACACCTTAACCTTATGACTTGCCCATGGTCACACTTAATTAATTAACTAAGTTTTATGTCTGTTTAAGCAGTTATCATATACTAGGCTCAAAACCCCTTACAAAGCCCAAACAAGTCTACATACATGCATATGGCCCACTAGGCCCAATCTCATTCAAATTGCCCATTAGGCCCAAATCACATTTATATGGCCCATTAGGCCCAAATCACATTCATATGGCCCAGCTGGCCTGAATCAATTCCAAGCCATTTAACCAACATGGCTAGTTCATCACTTTATCAAATCAACAAATTTTCTTATTTTGGGCCCACGGCCTGTCGAACCCATTTGGCATATTCCGGCCCAGATGGCCTAAGTACGGCCCAGATCCATGAGATCCCTTATGGGGCCTCTGTCAACGTATCGGTTTCCTCATTACGAGTGTTCGCACACTCGCAAGATTATCGTAGCCAGACTTTCGGCTAACGTGTGTGCAGTGTATGTACACACCTTTGGCTTTATATCAAGCTATCATAGGGTAGAAATACACACCTTATCACCTGGAGTACTAAGTATTCATAATCGCTCGAACCTATATTCAACATTATACTCCATTAGTCACATCCCATTAATTCAAAATAAATTCACTACTTACTGAAGAACAACCTTGACTAGATTGATCGGCTGCGATCTGCCTACGTAACTCGAAATCTCACGTAGTCCCCCTTCCGCACCAGGCGAAAAGTCCCTAATGGCTGACACCTTACGTCGCTTAAACTTGGGAGCCTCTATCCTAACCTTTCTGCTAGAATCCCCTTTTTCCATCAACTAATACTCAGCCAGCGATCACACTCTTGAATGAGAGGGAGAAAGAGAAATAAATGGAGAAACCATAGGTTAACGAAAGTAATGGTATTGGAAAGGATAAAGAAAATCAGCTTTTAAGAGTGTAGAAATGAAAGAACTTAGAAATATTTAACAAAAGCTGAAGAATATCTAATTCACTTGCCGATCGTGAGATCGCTTGCTAACAAGAAATCAACCCCCAAAGTGTATGAATCGGATTTTAAATGAAAAAGAAGTAATTGGCTAAGTTAAAGAGGGAAGAGGTTGATTCGATTAAAATAGGGAAGAAAAGATAAAGAGTTTGGCTTAAAGAAAAGAAGAGGTGAAGGGTTGGAGATTACTCAGGTATTTACAAAAAAATAAAACAAAAAAGTCAAGAGGTTGGAAGAAATTTCCCCTAAGAATATGCAACTGAAGCACATAAAACAACAAATGCCCTTACTTGCCCATACGACACACATATATATATACTAAAAATAAATAAATAAATAAATAAAATACAAACCTACACTCCCCAATTTGAATTGCATTCAAATTGCTTCCACCGAATGGCAATCCTCCCTCGTGTTGAGCAGCAAAATTGAATTCCCTTTTGCGCATGAAACCACTCGAACTCTAGCCCTCCAACTTCCCCAACATGCTTCTGGCCACTGCACTGCCACCTATTTTGTGCTACCATTCGGTCACAATTAACTATAAGGCTTATATGCCTAAGCCTCAATTTCCTTAAAGAATAAAATTTTAAAACTTTGCCAGGCCTAGGATTTGAACCTGTAACCTCTCAGATCCATAGCATGCTTCTCGCCACTACCCCCAGGCACTCTTGTACCATATTCCATCCCTAACTATTTTTAAGGCCTATTAACCCGCAACCAGGTTATCCCAAAAATATTTCTACCATTTAGATTCGAACCCTCAATCTCTTGGCTATGCTATACATCCCTTGCCACCGTGGCACCTACCTTATTTGTGTCATTTCTCCTCCCTAATTAATTATAAAGTCTTTCTGCTGACCTCCAGGTTGTTAAAAAAAACCCACCACAACTTTTGCTCATGCCACGACTTGAACCCAACACCTCTCCTTACTCCTAACGCCATCATACCACTGGGCCAAGCCTATCCTTTGTGTCGAATTTCCACCAAACATATTTATAAGGCCTAAACGCTAGCTTCCCTACTAATCATATGCGCAATAAAAATTTTCGCCAAGGCCAAGACTTGAACCCTGGACTTCCTGCTTGCTACCAACGCCTTTTTCCACTAGGCCAAGCATTTCCTTATGTCAGATTTTACCAGGCCTTATTAATAAGCCCTCCACCTAACGCTCAAGGTCCTTTAGAAAAAAAATATGCAAAATTTTGCTAAAGCCCTAGATCGAACCCAAGACTTTTCCACACTACCAACCCTTCCTAAATCACTTAACAATTAAACTAAACATGCAATTTAAACACATTCAAGTTATTTAAGCCGCCTTCTAATCGATCCCACACTCAAGGCCCATTACTTCTAGGCCCAAAATTCAGGGTGTTACACATCTCACCGCTTGGTCATTACAAAATTCACTCTACGAATTTTCCAGAGAATTCACCACAAAGGCTTTTTAGAAATTCGTGTTTACTGTCTCGGTAGACCATCTCTATGGATGCCATGGGGATTCTCCCACATGGTCTTATAACTTCACACCCTATTGGCATATTATTATATGATGCCATGACTATGAACTTTCCATAGATTTATTTCGTGATCTTCTAGTCCTGTTAGCACTATACCTGCCATATCGAAGGCTATACAATAAATCTCTATTTTTATAGTGATTTTCTTGTTCGGATAGCAAGATACTTACGCTACCGGAGGCAACACAAATGGATATCTTTCTCACATTTTGCAGAACAAAAAATTTTCATGTACTAGAATCATATAACTAGAAAGTATAAAGCAATGACTACACATACACCAGCATCAACTTCTTCTATCACACAACGTCAAATCATGTCATACATTGTTCACATATTTTACGTAGTTGTAGATGCCTCTCAGACATACATATACTCATAATTTCATGACATGAAGGAGTCGGGTTTAAAGACTCACCAGAAACTCACCTTTACTTTGGCTCAGAGATTTTGCTTCGATAGTCCTTCTCGATCCAGCAGCAACAACTACTCAAACGATCAAAAGGCTTCTATTAAAATCCACGTTGTAGATGTTTTTACTAATATTTCAACTACATGTAACCCCCATACAGCGCCTTCCTATACACTCTTCCCTTCTATAATCGTAACGTGAAATGCTGTATGACTTACCAGAATGCAGAATCATCTATTGATTAAACTATATCTTCGTTTGATCTTAACGAAGAAGAAATTGTTCTGGTTAAAAAGAAGAACTTGAACATTAAGCAGATAGATAAATCATTTGAAATGTCCCCTTCCTATACATATACTCTTGGTCCCCCTAATTACCCTACCACATTCATGGTAGGTACAAGAAAATCCGGCGAAGGTTAACCTCACTGGTTAACAGTCATAAGGAGGTCAAATCAATCCATTTGATTCCTTTTGAGAAGTGGCCAGCCATATTGGTTCTGATGATTTGACTAGTTAGCTTGTTTTAATGGACAAGCAATCTTTCATACATTTTTCTCTTTGTTCTGATCTCTACTTTTGTTGTTGAAAAATCCCAACAGCTGTAATAGCCCGATTTTGAGGATAGTTCGGGACCAAAAATTTGACATAGAAAAATTTATTTTTATTAGATTTTTATGGTCTATGATTTTACAGAATTATTTCGTGAAAATTTCGTTAGAAAATTTTGACGTTTGGGCACTCAATTTAGTCAAAAGGACTAAACTGTAAAAAGTGCAAAAGTTGAGTCCTACATGTTAAAGTGGTCCAATTGTTATGAGATTTTAAATTAGAGGTCCTTATATGATAATTAGACCATTTGTTAAGTTAGTGGACAAAATGGACATGGTGAGATAAAATTTTAAAGTTTGGCAAAAAGGGTAGTAAAAATCTGATTTGATGAAAAATGTGGGCTGGTTTGAGCATGTATATGGTTCGGCTAGGCTTGGGTAACAAAGAAATTGAATAAATTTCATTTTACAAGCCTAGGGACTAATTTGTAAAAATGTGAAACTTTAGGGGTAAAAAGGTAATTTTGCCATAATGTGATATTTAGACTGATTTGAGTAATGTGAATATTAAATAAGTTAAATTTTCTATTATAGATCAAGAAAAATGAAGTTCAAACCTTGATCGGGAAAAGAATAAGGTGTTTGACGATTAGATCCTTTTCTACTGTTTTTGTACCGAGGTAAGTTTGTATGTAAATAATGCATTATTATTTATGCCTTAATTGTGTTATTATTGCATGAATTGTGATCTACTCTTTGAATGAATTCGAAAAAGTTCGAGAAGCGAGAAAATCCCGGTTGAACCTTAGGAATAGTTAGGATACAAATGTCATGACATTAGGGCTAGTTGGGATTACGTGTAAGACCATATCTAGGATATGCGTCGTTATGAGATTTTGTGTAAGACCATAGTTAGGCTAATGGCATCGATATGAGATCCCATGTAAGACCATATCTGGAATATGGCATTGGTATGGCACTATGTGTGTGAGATTCCCCAAGTATTCTTTAGTATTCCAAGTGGTTTAATGGGAAACTTAACGACAATGTTTAAGTTGTGAAAGACTATGGTATGTTGTGAAAGATTATGGTAAGTTGCAAGTTGGTATAGGTATGTTCATAAAACCCATGTTTAATGAGCTCAATATGCGATGAACCCTCGGTGTGGTATGATTGAATAAGTTATGAAGTTAAGGTTTTAATGACATCTATGTTAAGTTTGATTATGAAATTTTACAATGATATTTATGTTAATTTACTTCATGTTAAATTTATGCTAAAGTGTGTATGATGCCTATTGTTTGTATAGGAACTTACTAAGCTTTATAGGTTACTCCCTTTTATTTTTACATTGTCTTATAGTGTCACCAAGCGAGCTCGGGGATCAAAGACTGTCAGAGATCCATTCACGCTATCAGCTTAACATTTTGGGTATCAATGACTTTAATATCTTGTGTTATGGCATGTATAGGGGCTTGGTCATTTTGTTATTTATCATAATTGATTTAGCCAAATGTGTTGGCTTCAATGATTGGTTATTCATTTTGTAAATGGCCATTTGATATTAGCTAAAATTTGGCTAAATATATAAACATATGATGATGTCTTTCATGGATATGGATTTTGCATGGTTTGAGATGATAAGTATGAGATGTTGTATGTGATAGAAAAAGCATGTAACTGATGTGTGGATGATTGGTTGTGGTTGAATTGGTTGTTTGTATATGCTTGGATTGATGTTTCTTGTTGTTATGTAGGTTGGTGCAAGTAAACGTGGCAAAATGGCTTGGTAAATAGCCTTATTTTTGTTCATATAGGTAGACACACGGGCGTGCGTCTAGGCCGTGTGTGACACATGGCTAGTCCTATGGGTGTGTGATCCGATCGCGTGTCCCCTACATCTCGAATTTTAGCTTCACATTTGCCACACGGGTAGAGACAATGCCGTGTGTCTCAGCCGTGTGAAGGACACGGCCCAGGTACATGGGCATGTGCCCAGGGCATGTGATGTCTGCACCTATTTTATGAAAAATTATGAAAATTAAATCTCCCACACGGCCTAAGCACACGGGCGTGTGACTTGGTCATGTGACTTTTAAATGTTGATGATGTCATAAATAGAGAGTTACTTGAGTTAGGGACACAGGCGTGTGTGACCACACAACATGCCAACACAGGCATGTCCCAAAGCCACACGGGCGTGTGACCTCTGTTTTGATGAAAATTTTTTTAAATGTTTTAAAAATTTTTGAAATTTCTCTGTTTAGTCCTGGACCACTTCCAATGTATGTTTTGGGCCTTGTAGGCCCACATTAGGGACGATATGAATGTATGCGAAAAGTTGTAAATTTGGGTGGAAATTCAAGTCTCAATTTGAATGTTTGTTTGTGTTTAAGTACGATAATGCCTCCTACCCTGTTCCAGTGTCGAATATGGGTAAGGGGTGTTACATTTAGTGGTATCAGAACTACAATTTAGTTGATTCTCAGACTAACATAGCGTGTGTAAGAGTCTAGCTATACATCCTATAAATGAATTGTGATAGTGTGATGACTCCTGACAATTGTAAATTTTGTCTTCATATAGAAATGGATCCCAATCGAGCTGAGGCTGATGAAGTTGAAAGTAATGCACCAGCTCTTGCTCAAGGGGTAGCGCCGTCTGATAGTAGACCCCCTATGATGAGTCAAGGAGAATGAGGCAGGGAAGCCTTTCTCCATATAATGAACGAATGGTGTACGAAATTTGTTCAAACAAATCCGAATGCCCAACCTCCTCCACCCCACCTATTCCTCAACCGGTTCCCGTAGCACCATAAGGTATGGACTTTGTAAGAATGAATAAGCCCTCGGTTGATAAAATTTGGAAGCATGGGGCCGAGGATTTCAGAGCTAATGTAGATGATGATCCCGAGAGAGCCGAGTTTTGGCTCAAAAATTGTAACAACCCGATTTTGGGCCTAGTCAAAAAATGGTTTTGAGACCACAAATTCGAAGTCAAGAAAATTATTTTATTATTTTTTTTGGGATTATAGCATGATTATGAGGGTGTATGAAAAATTTGATGTAGTAATTTTAGCATTTGAAGGCTTAATTTAGAAAAAGGACTAAATCGCATAAAGTGCAAAAGTCCTATTTTAATAGCTAAAGGTGCCAAAGAGCTAGAGAACCTAAATTGGAGGTCTTTAAAAGACAATTAGACCCTAAGATAGTGCATGGCCAGCCATAGTAAGCAATTTGGTCAAAAAGTCCAAGTTTGGTGGGTTTTGTGGCTAAATTGACTAAAATTGAAATAAAATAAGAAAAAGATGATATCACATTCTCATCTTCTTCACTACCATTGATTTTTTAGCCATTTTTAAGGGTTTTGAGCTTCAAAAATTTCAACAACTTGTTCCTCTTGTAAGTAAGTGATTTACATACTTTTTGTTGATGATTTTTAAATTTTTGGAGCCCTTGAAGCATAAGCTTTCTATTAAGTTGACTATTTTGCAAAATGGTGGAGAGTTTAAGGTTTTTCCATGAAATCATATGTGTAGTTTTCTTAAATTTTAGGGAAGAATATGAGTATTAGATGTGTAATGAACAACTTTTGTGAAGGGTTTCCTCATGAAAACCCTAATAGGGACTATTTGGCATAAGTTGGAAATTTGTTGATAAATGGGCAAGATAGTGGAAATTTTGGATTGCTATAAGAGTATTAAAGGTTTGGCTAGGCTTTTGATAGGAGAAAATTTGATAAAAATCGATTTTCGGACCTAGGGGCAAAATGGTCATTTTGCAAAAGCCTAAGGGCAAAATAGTCATTTTGCCCAAGTATAGATTATTAAGTGCCTAGATTGATAAAGTAATTAAATTTGTGAATTTTTGTTATTATAGATTAAGAAATTCAAACTTCAAACTTAGATCGGGGGAAAGCCAAGCAAATTGATTAGACCGACTTGACACCATATTTTGTAACCGAGGTAAGTTGTATGTAAATAATACAACTACATTGTTATTATATGTGTTTGAATTGATATAGCATAAATTGCTTGTTTGTGGAAATGATTATGAATGGTGATTTTTGAGATAGTAGAACTCTTGTAAGAACCTTATGAACAAATCAGATATTCACGCCATGATATTTGGGTCATTTGTGCGCTAGTGTAAGACATGTCTGGGACATGCATCGGCCACATTATGAGAGCCATTGTAAGACCATGTCTAGGAAATGGCATTAGCATTGAAACGAGAGCTAGTGTTTACTGATCTGTATGTATAACTGATAACTGAATTTTAGCATGTACGCATTTATTTCAAATTGTCTGCATTGAGCATGTTTAGTTGCATCTGCATTGGGGTGGGATAATTGATTTTTGGAGGAAGTGTACTGAAAGGCTTTCATGCCTATTATCTGGCAGCTCAGCTGTAATATTACTGTATGTGCCGCATTCGGTACAACTTGGAGTGTAGGGCTGGATGGGTGTTTTAAACCTCACATGGTGTGTAGGAATGGTTGGAGATGATGTGTAGAGGCTGGCGGGTAGGGTACTGATTTCTGTTACTGTATGCATACTGTATCTGAGATGGGCTAACGGCTTATATCTGAAACTATATCTGGATGGGCTAAGGCCTAAACTGCATCTGAATCTGTAATGGGTTTAGGCCCAGACTGCATTTGATTATAACTGTTGTTTGACTCTATGCATATCTTCTGTGGGGATTACACACTGAGTTTACGTAAACTCACCCATTTTTGTTTATCTGTACAGGTAACCCCCAGACCTAAATGGATTGGTGCGGTGGAGGACTCAACAGTGAGCACATGACTATTGAACTGATTTAATTCCATTTAAGGTTTTTAATTCTTATTATTTTTAGGGCATTTTTTGATGTAATTTGGACTTTTAGACTATTTGTCGTTACTTTGGATTTTAACTATTTACATGGACATTTAAACTGCAAAACACAATGAAAACTCGGTTTAATTAAAAACAACATTTTCCTAAACGCGAATGATTTTCTTTAAATATCACAGTTTTAAAAGCTTCCGCTACAAAATGTGTTTTTAAACGAATCAAATTAACGAAAGAATGATTTTAAAATTAACGAGTGATAAATAGAATATAATAAACGGAAACAATTTTAACTTGATAAATTCGGTTTCAAATTCGATTCTATGTGACATTGCCAGATTCAGCCATAATGTCTAGGCTGGGTTTGGGGTGTTACATTTAGTGGTATCAAAGCCAGGTTGCAAAACTCGACTGTGAATTTTGTGTTTTAAACTTGGTTTTCAAGAACTGATTTTTAAATAATTTGAAATAATTTAACTGATAATGTGGTACATCGAGTCTCTAGCATCGATCCTGTAAGCATTTTAATAAACTGTTATGGTATTATAGATGGTTTGTTTTGAAAACACTCTAGTTAGTGTATACTGAAACTCTAGTGAAACTGAAATTGATAGAGACTGTACTTGCGAAACCAAACTTTGAAATTTTGATATTGCTTTACATAAAACATCTATTAATAAATACTGAAACTGTAACTGATTCATAAAATTCATAATACAGATAAATCCGAATAGACATGAGTGCACGTGGTATCTATGGACGTGGTACTGGTAGAGGCTGTGGAGAGGTTCAAGCTGAATCCTCTTCTCTAGGCAGCATGCCGAACCTAGATACGAGTGAGACGCCCGTATTACCTGCTACTGAGACTAGGTCTCAAGATCGCATGGCTGTGGACGACGTATTGTCTCAGGCTATGTTAAGGATACTGGAGAGGGTCGTTGGGCCCAACACTGGATCTGAGGGCCGAGGGTCGGTTACGAAAAGACTCCGGTCCAATGGATCTAAACTTTTTAGAGGTGTTACTAGAGTCGCCCCTAATATGGTTGAGTACTAGATGGAGGCTACTGAGAGGATAATGGATGATTTAGACTGTACCCCTCAGCAAAAATTGAAGGGTGTAATCTCATTGATTCAAGATGAGGCCTATTAGTGGTGGCTGACTGTTAAGAAGGGCACTCAACCTGATCGTCTATCTTGGGAGCTCTTTAAGTTTACGTTCCAAGGGAAGCATATGGGAACAAGTTACATCGATGCTCGTAGGTGTGAGTTTTTGAACCTCACTTAGGGAGACCGATCAGTGGCCGAATATGAGGACAAATTCTTGAGACTGAATCGCTATGCACGAGGTATGGTGACATCTGAATATGAGAGATGTGTCCATTTTAAGGACAGCCTTAGAGGTAATCTAAGGGTGTTGATAGCTCCGCAGAGGGAGCGAGAGTTCTCCGTTCTAGTAAAGAAGGCGAAGATCGCCGAAGAGATTAAGCGCGCTGAGTGCCAAAACAAAGATCGTGAGAGGGGTAAGAACAGGAGGGATTCGAATCTCTCGAGTTCAGTACAGAGGCCTAAGAAAAAGGTCAGGACTAAGGGGTCGATTAGAGCTAGGCCCCCTGTTGCTCTTACTGGATTGTAGTCGTATGGAGATTGTGGTAGATGCCATCAAGATGAGTGTTAGAGGAGAACTAAGGTGTGTTTGAGGTATAGGTCATTAGAGCACCTTATTCGGGAGTGTCTGCTAAGGGCCAATCAGGTATAAGCTTCAGGTTCTGGTACTACACAGCCACAGAGGGTAGTTCAGCAGCCACTGAGGGGCTGTGGTCAGGCTAGGGGTGGTAATGATATGGGTCGTGGACAGAGTGCACCTAGCAGAGGTACTAGACAGACTAAGGTGAGGTAGCCTACTCTTGTTTATACTAATCATCGCCGAGAGGACAGAGATGCTCTAGATGTCATTATCGGTACATTCTTAATTTATAATGTACCTAATTTTGCTTTGATAGAAATAGGTTACACACATTCCTATGTAGCTAGCACCGTGTCAGGAAACTTTGGGATTTTGGTTGAGAGTACTTCTAGTGAGGTGACTGTACTGAGTCCACTGAGACAATTAGTTCAAGTTAGCAAACTGTATAGAGATGTTCGGCTAAGAGTTCAAGGGTCAGTATTTCTGGCTAATCCGATGGAGCTACCATTTGGGGTGTTCAACCTGATTATAGGTATGGACTAGTTGATCAAGCACCGTGTCAGTCTAGACTGTACGACTAAGAGGGTCATCTTGAGAATTGAGGAGGATAATGAGGTATTCATGATTGGAGAACCTTAAAATTATTTGGCTAATGTGATCTCTACACTAGTGGCTAAGAAACTCATTCGTAGGGGATGTGAGGCGTTCTTGGCCTATATTAGTGTTTCTGTTTCTGGGGACTCTTCTGTAAAAGATATTAGAACTGTAAGGGATTTTTCAGACATCTTTCCTGAGGAACTACCTGGTTTACCTCTGAATTGGGAAGTGGAATTTGGGATTAAGCTTCTTCCTAGCACAGCTTTGGTGTCTACCACCCCCTATGGAATAGCACCGAAGGAGCTTATGGAGCTTAAGGCTCAACTTCAGGAGTTGTTGGAATGTGGTTTCATCCATTCGAGTGTGTCTCCGTAGGGAGCACCAGTTCTGTTCGTTAAGAAAAAAAGATGGGACCATGAGGATATGAATAAACTATCTGCAGTTGAACAAGCTAACCATTAAGAACAAGTATCCACTTCTAAGGATTGACGACTTATTTGATCAGTTCTGAGGGCCTTTTGTGTTCTCTAAGATCGATCTCCATTCTGGGTATCACCAGTTGAGGGTTAAGGAGGTGGATGTACATAAGAAGTCATTTAAGACTCGTTATGGACATTACGAGTTTTTAGTAATTCTTTTTGGTTTAACTAATGCTCCGGATGCATTTATAGATCTGATAAACCGAGTATGCCAGCCTTATCTAGATCAGTTCATTGTGGTCTTCATCGATGACATTTTTTATACTCTAAGACTGAAGGCGAGCATGACAGGCATCTTAGAATTGTGCTTCAGATTTTGTGTGAGAAGCAACTATATGCTAAATTTAACAAGTGTGAGTTCTGGCTACATGAAGTGACTTTTCTGGGTTAAGTGGTTTCTGCTGAGGGGATTCGAGTTGATTCTCGAAAGATCGAGGCCGTACTGGATTGGAAATAGCCTAAGAATGTGTCAGAAATCCATAATTTTTTGGGTTTGGTGGGTTGTTATCGGTAGTTTGTGGAAGGTTTCTCACTGATTGTAATGCCTTAACTAAGCTACTACATAAGGGTGTTCCATTTTTCTGGACTTATGTGCAACAGGAGAGCTTCGAGAAGCTCAAGATTGTTTTGACTGAGGCTCCTATTCTGATACAGCATAAACTTGGGAAGGAGTTTGTGGTTTATAGTGGCGCATCGTATGTGGGTTTGAGTTGTGTTCTGATGCAGGATGGTAAGGTTGTGGCATATGTGTCTCATTAGCTCAAGTCGAATAAGGCAAACTATCCAACGCATGATTTAGAATTGGTCGCTATAGTCTTTGCTTTGAAAATATGAAGGCACTATCTATACGGTAAGAGGTGTATCATCTACACTGATCACAAAAGCCTTAGGTACCTCCTGACCCAGAAGGAGTTGAATCTTAGGCAGCGTAGATGGATTGAGCTGCTTAAGGACTATGACTGTACTATTGAGTACCATCCTGGCAAGGCCAATGTGGTGGCCAATGCGTTAAGCCATAGGGCGATGACTGATCTGAGAGCTATGTTCGCTCGACTTAGTTTGTTTGAAAATAGAAGTTTGTTGGCTGAGCTGTAGGTTAAACCGATTTGGATGGAACAAATTCAGGATAGGCAGTTAGAGGATGAATCATTGGGTCTTCGGTTCCGTCAGGTTGAGAGTGGTAGCATTATGGACTTTAGGCTGAATAATGATAGGGTACTCTGTTTCCATGGTCGGATTTATGTACTGAATGATATTGATATGAGGCAGTTTATTCTGAGAGAGACACATAGTAGCCCTTATGTTATGCATCCCGGTAGGAATAAGATGTACCGAGATCTTCAAAAATTGTATTGGTGGTCAGATTTAAACAAGAGGTTACCAAGTTTGTGGCACGATGCCTGGTATGCTAGCAGGTTAAGATTCTGCTATGAAAGTAGAAGCGAGTAATGATGGACTTTGTTAGTGGGTTACCTCTAACACCCACAAAAAGGATTCTATTTGGGTTATCATGGATCGACTGACCAAGTCTACGCACTTCATTCCGGTTAAGACTGACTATTCTCTTTAGAAGTTGGTGAAACTCTACATTTCTGAGATAGTGAGACTGTATAGGGTACCGGTCTCAATCATTTCTAATAGGGATCTTCGATTCATGTCTCGATTTTGGAAAATGTTGCACGAGGTTCTGAGTTCAAGAATCGACTTCAGTATTGCATTCCATCCTCAGATTGATGGTTAGTCTGAGAGGGTGATTCAGATATTAGAGGATATGCTTAGGAGCTGTGTGATTGATTTCCAAGGCAGTTGGGAGGATTACCTGCCACTAGCCGAGTTCGCCTACAATACTAGTTTCCAGTCGAGTATTTAGATGGCACCTTACGAGGCTCTATATAGCCTCAAGTGTCGTACTCCTTTATGTTGGACTGAGCTGGGTGAACGTCGAGTGTTGGGTTTTAAGTTGGTTTTCGAGATTGAGGATAAGGTTCAACTAATTAGGGATCGTCTGAAGGCGGCTTCTAATAGACAAAAGTCCTATGCAGATTTGAAGAGGCGTGAGATTGAGTATTCTATGGGGGACTTCATGTTTCTCAAGGTCTCACCATGGAATAAGGTTCTGAGGTTTGATCGCAAGGGCAAATTGGGCCCTAAGTTTATTTGTCCTTATCGAATTTTGAAGCGAGTGAGACCGGTCATTTATCAGTTGGAGTTACCTCCAGAGCTAGACCATATTCATGACGTATTCCACATCTTGATGTTGAGGCGTTACTGCTCTGATCCTACTCATATTGTCCATGTAGAGGAAATTGAGGTCAGGCGAGACTTGACATTTGAGGAGGAGCCGGTCCAGATCCTTGATCGAGATGTTAGGGTTCTGAGGAGGAAGTCCACTCCATTAGTGAAGGTGCCGTGGTAGAATCATAGCACTAAGGAGGCCACGTGGGAATCTGAAGACTCGATGCATCAGCAGTATCTTCATCTATTCTAATCAGGTAAATTTCGAGACCAAAATTTCTTTTAAGGGGTAGAGTTGTAATGCCCCAAATTTTATAATTTTGCTTCTGTAAGTTTTTGATACAAATATCTGCCCCCTTTAGTGGTTAAGTGTTCTAGGAGTGTCTTAAAGGTCCCAGGTTCAAGCCCTGCCTTTGGTAAATTGAATTTTTTTGTTTGTTTCCCAAAAGAAAACTTCTTCTTTTCTCTGACGTTCTCTCTCCCCCTTATTTTATTTTTCCACTTTCAATTCCATTTTTTTAATTAATTGATGTTTTCTTCCTCGTGAGTTGTTGCTGCTACGGGTTTTGGGTTCTTAAATCAGTTTGGTAAGTAAGGACTATTATTTATCTCGAAGTGGGGAGTAATCTTTAAAATCAGTATAGCCTTGTTAAATGCTTTTCTTGGCACTGATATTGTGTTTTGGCAGTGGTAAATCGTGAATATTGGGACTCTCCTCTCGCGGAACATAATTGAAACCATTCTTAGTAGCAGGGTAAGTGTTGAGCACTTATATTAAATCTTTTTTGGTTTCTTTCATTTGGTAAGTGTGAGGTTTAGAATTGATTCGAGGAGTTCCTTTGCTATTTTTAGGTGCTGTGTGGCTCGGGAGTGGTTTTGCATCGAAATCGTACCAGGTTTGTACCCAAAAAAGTAGAAAATGGGATTCAGTAAAAGTCGAAAATGCAAACTGTCGATGTCACACGGGCGTGTGGTCGCCCGTGTGGTAGGCCGTGTGTGACAACACGGCCGTATGGTCGACAAAGACATGGTTGTGCACAACACACGGCCGTGTGGTGGCTGAAGTGTGGCCGTGAGGGCCACATGGGCTAAACCAAATTGAGCGTGTGGGCCCATACGGACACGCAACACGGGCGTGTGATATTTGGGCCAGGTCGTGTGATCCTCACGGGCCAAGGCCAATCTAGGTGTATGGGCCCACACAGGTAAACCACATGTGGGCCCATTTAGCTAAAATGTTTCCTAGGGTTGCACGGGTCGCCCAAGTCGACTGTGAACCTACTATAGAGTCAACAAACACTATTTAGACCCTAAATCATGTGATCTGAATATGCAATGTATGTATTTGGCATGTGAAACTTATGCATGTTTACTGATCTGTATATATGACTGATAACTGAATTTTAGCATGTAAGCATGTATTTCAGTATGTCTACATTGAGCATGTTTAGTTGCATCTGTATTGGGGTGGGATGATTGATTTTTGGAGGAAGTGTACTGAAAGGATTTCATGCCTATTATCTGGCAGCTCAGTTGCAATATTACTGATATGTGCCGCATTCGGTACAACTTGAAGTGTAGGGCTGGGTAGGTGTTTTAAACCCCACATGGTGTGTAGGGATGGTCGGAGATGGTGTGTAGATGCTCGAGGGCAGGATACTGATTTCTGTTACTGTATGCATAGTGTATCTGAGATGGGCTAAGGCCCTAATTCATATCTGAAACTGTATTTGGATGGGCTAAGGCCTAAATTGCACCTGAATCTGTAATGGGCTTAGGCCCAGACTGTATTTGTCTGATAACTATTGTTTGACTATATGCATGTCTTTTGTGGGGATTACACACCGAGTTTACGTAAACTCACCCCATTTGGTTTATCTGTACAGGTAACCCCCAGACCTAGACGGATCGTTGTGGCGAAGGACTCAACGGCGACCACATGACTATTGAATTGATTTAATTCCATTTAAGGTTTTTAATTCCTATTATTTTGGGGGTATTTTTTTATATAATTTCGACTTTTGGATTGTTTGCCTTTACTTTGGATTTTAACTGTTTTCATGGACATTTAAACTGCAAAACACAACGAAAACTCGGTCTAATTAAAAAAATGTTTCCCTAAATGCGAACAATTTTCTTTAAATATCACGGTTTTAAAAGCTTCCGCTACAGGATGTGTTTTTAAACGAATCAAATTACCGAGAGAATGATTTTGAAATTGACGAGAGATAAATAGAAGATAATAAACGGAAATGGTTTTAACTTGATAAATTCGGTTTCAAATCCCATTCCATGTGACATCGTCAGATTCTAGGCCGTGTTTGGGGTGTTACATGAGTAAGGGTTAAATTGCATGAATTTCATTTTTCGAGCCTAAGGACTAAATTGCAAAGAAATTAAAAGTATAGAGGCAAGATAGTAATTTTTTAAAAATATGTTTTGGACTAATTTGATTGATAAATATATTAAATTGAGTTAAATTTGTCCTTATAGATCCAGTCAAACCTCGTACGGAGTTAAATCGAGGCAAAGAGAAAATCTCAGATTAATCGCCTCCGTATCTGCGTATACTCGTCGAGGTAAGTTCATGTAATTAAATTGAGTATTTATATGTTTTAATTGAATTATATGTATGTGATTTGTATAATTACCATGTATAAATACCGATTGCATATCCGATGACGTATAATGATTATCGAGTCCTGTTTGAACCTTAGGAATTTGTAGATATGAATGACATGTCATTAGGGTTACTGACTTGGTTGATGTCCTGCATGTGTTGCGGACACACTGTAACACCCCTTACCCGTATTTAACCTCAGTACAGGGTACGAGGCATTATCGAATTTAAACATAAGTAGACATACAAAACTGAGACGTAAATTTCCCTCCAAATTTAAAACTTTTCATTTACATTCACATCATCGCTAAAACGAGCCTACAAGGCCGAAAACATGCATTGGAAGCAATTTGGGACTAAACCGAGAGCTTTGGAAAATTTCATAACACTTTGAAAATTTTTCATGTTTTCAGAGCCACACGCCCATGTGGGCAGGCCGTGTGGTCACACACGCCCGTGTCCGTAACCCATGTAACTCTCTATTTGTCATCCATGAACAAATTGAAGTTACACGGCTAAGGTACATGCCCGTGTGCTTAGGCCGTATGGTTGATTTAATTTTCATAATTTTTCATAAAATAGGTGTAGATTCACACGACCGTGCCTGAGGTCGTGTCGTCCACACGGCTGAGACACACGTTCGTGTCTCTACTTGTGTGCTTAATTCTGAGCTTTCTATTTTGCAACAATTAAGGTGCAGGGGACACACGACCAGAAGACACGCCCATGAGGCAAGCCGTGTGTGAGACACATGCCCGTGTGTCTACCCATGTGAACAAAAACAAGGCTATTTACCAAGCCATTTTGTCATCCTTCCATGCACACACCTACACAACAAAACATAACACCAATCTAAGCAATTATATTCAACCAATTCAGACACAATCAAGACATCCACATCATTCACATGCTACCATTTACCACATACAAGCATCACATACTTATCAACTTCAATCATGCAAACTTCCACATTCATGAAAACCTCATCATATGCATAAATACTTAAACCAATATTAGCCAATTTCATATGGTCATTTACAAAATGGATTATCAACCAATATAGGCCAACACATTAGGCCAAATTAATTATGACACATAACAAAATAACCAAGTCCCTATACATGCCATAACTCAAAATATTGAAATCATGGGTACCCAAAATATTAAGTTGATAGTGTGACTGAATATTTGACAATCTCTAATCCCCGAGCTGGCTTGGTGACACTATAAGTCAAGAGAAAAGAAAGGAAGTAAGCTATATAGCTTAGTAAGTTCCCATGTAAATAATAAGCATTATAAACTCACATTTAACATACAATTAACTTGAAGTAAATTAAAATAAATGTCATTATAATATCATAATCAAACTTACTCATCACAACCTTACCGAGGGATTCATCACATATCGAGCTAATTAAGCATGAGTTTTATGTACATACTTGTATCAATTTACAACATACCATATTCTTTCACAACTTTGACAATTATATTTGCATTTCCCATTGAACTACTTGGAATACTAAAGGATACTTTGGCAACTCATTTATTAATCACATTACTAAATTCAATCCAAAACTTACAGCCCTTAAACTTTGACATATTTACATTTTAGTCCCTAGGTCGTAAAATGAAATCTATTCAATTTCATCAAGACCCGAGCCTAACCGAACCACTTTCATGCTTATAACAGCTCACATTTTCCATCTAATCACACTTTTATACACATTTTGAAATCTTTTTACAAATAGGTCCTTTTGACATTTTAATCAAAAATAACCTAGCAAAAGTTGTTTACCTTACATCTAACATACATTTTCTACCATTAGACATCAAAAAGCACAAATATTATTCATGGGTAAAATTTTATACTTTGATTTTGTTTCAAATTAACCCTTGAAATAGCTAGATTAGGTTACAAGGATCTCAAAAACATAAAAATCATTAAAAACGGGGCTAGAACGGACTTACAATCCAGCTTGGTAGATGAACAAACCTTAGCTATGGTTCTCCTTTGAAATTTTTGGCCAAGGGTAGAAGATGAGCAAAAATTGGCTTTTAGTTTGATTTTTAATTAATTTATTAGCCAAATAACCAAAATGCCCCTAACTTAAAACATGAAATTTCTCTTACCTCATGTCCATTTTTGTCCACTAACTTAACAAATGGTCTAATTACCATCTAAGGACCTTCAATTAAAAATTTCATAACAATTAGACACCTCTATCATGTAGAATTCAACTTTTGCACTTTTTATAATTTAGTCCTTTTTGCTAAATTGAATGCTCAAATGTTAAAATTTTTGAATGAAATTTTCACGAAATCATTCCATAAAATTTTAGACCATGAAAATGTAATAGAAACAAGTTTTTCCATGTTGGATTTATGGTCCCAAAGCCACTATTTCGACTAGGCCTAAAATCGGGCTGTTACACACACCACAGCTCTTATGAGCTTACCAATTTGCAGCTCATGAGAGCTTACCGATTCTCAGCTCATATGAGCTTACTTATTTTTAGCTTGAGAGAGCATATCGATTCATAGCTTGTATGAGCATATATGTACAGGGACTGATAGATTACAGTTTAGCACACTATGTGTGAGCTATCTTGAGTATCCAACGATATTCTAAATGGTTTTGATAAACCGTAATTTATACATATTTTTATCCCATGATTAGCATATTTTTGAATGAATTATCCTTATATTTGGTGAATTCGATGCTCCTAATCCTTTAATTTCATGTTTTATACTTAGGTGAGCATAGGAGAGTAAAAAAAGCGAGAAACGGGTCAAAAACGGAGAAAATGGGTCAACGTGGAAAATCAACATAGCCTGGACTTCCTCACACGGGTAGTTCACACGCCCGTGTCCATTCAACAGACTTTAACACGGTTTGAAGCAATAGCACAAGGGCATGTCACACGGGCGTGTCCTTGTCGAGCCCAAGTCTAGTCCTATTCGGAAAAGGCCACTCTTGAGGGTTTTAAAGCATTATAAAACCTATATAAACACCCCAGGAGGTACCTAAAAGACACACAATGAGTAGGAGGCAAGGAATTACTCGAAGTAAGCTGATTGATCTATCTCAGAAGCTGGATTCTCCTTCAAGACTGAAGATCTCCCTTCAATTTCCTCTAGAGATTTTTAGGTTTTCTTTATGTTTTGTTATCGTTATTCTTCTGAGATGTTTTCTTTTACACTTATCTACTAAATCCCCTCAATACCTAAGGGGAATGAACCCTAAGAAGGATCTTGTTATTATTATCTTAATTATATGATAAATATTTGACTTGTTCTTAATTATGAGTTCTTAATTCTTACTTTAATATTCCAGGATATTGATTCAAGTATTGATGTGCTTATTCAGAGGAGCAAAAGTCTCTGTCTAAGAGTAGATCTAACATAATTAAGTGGAGTTGATTGCATGCCTAGAGATAGGGTGACATAATTTTGTCGGAATAGGATGAAACCTAATAAAAGAATCTATAGATCAAGTTAATGCAACACTAGGGTTTTTAATTTGAAAGAGATTTCAATTAATCAACCTAGGGTTAGATATTGTTAGTCTCGAGAGAGATAATAATATAACTTAGGAATTTCTACGGATCAAGTCAAGTGAATAAATCGTCTGATTCAGAGTAAAAAAAAAGTGAAGTTTAGGTGGATTTTTCCCTTGGGTATTGTCCAAATCATTCAGTTTTCCCAAAATTTATTTCCCCAATTTACTTTCTTTGCATTCTTAGTTTAGTAATTAGTTTAGATAAAACAAACCCCTTTATTTTTAGGCTAGATAATAAAAAGAAAGTTAATACTAGTACTTTTAGTTCCTTTAGGTTCGACATCTCGGTCTTGCCATAAGCTATACTACTGTTCGATAAGGTGCACTTGCCTTTGTCGTGATAATAGTTAGTTTTCAAGAACGGACATTCATAAATTATAAAACTTATCATGATTTACATCACATCAAGTTTTTTCCGCCGTTTCCAGGGAACTAAGATATTAGAAACACCTAATTTTTATTACTTTAGCCATTTATTTTATTAAAATTTAAATTTTATTTTGATTCTTGTTACTAAATTTTCTTCTTCCTTTTGGCAGGTTTTTATAGTTTATGACTAGAAGGAATCTGTCAGAACCATTACTTTTTCATAGTGAGATCGATCGCACAACTCGCAGAAACTGAAGAGAAATAAGGTGAAGCTTAAGATGCACAGAGGAAGAGCAAGAAGACAATATTTCCACCACAACAGAGGAGATGGCCAAAAATCAGGAAAATCCGCTACCTCCTGCGATTACTGCTGATCCAGTAAATCAGAATCCTACTCCACGCACTATGTATGATTATGCTAAACCTACTTTAACAGTAACTGAGTCAAGTATAGTTAGGCCTACTATTGCTGCAAATAATTTTGAACTGAAACCTAACACAATGATCCAACAGTTTGTTCAGTTCGATGGTTTGCAGGGCGAGGACCCAAACACTCATTTGGAGAATTTCTTAGAATTCTGCAACTCGTTTAAAATCAATGGCGTTTCTGATGATGCCATTCACCTTCGGTTATTTCCCTTTTCGTTGAGGAACAAAGCTAAACAGTGGTTGAACTCGTTACCACGAGGGTCAATCACTACTTGGAAATAAATGACTGAAAAATTTTTACTTAAATATTTTCCGCAGGCTAAAATGGCTAAGTTGAGGAATGATATCTTTCCTTTTGTGAAGGTGGATCTAGAAATGCTCTATGATGCATGGGAGAGATACAAGGATCTATTAAGAAGGTGCCCTCACCATGGGTTACCTTTATGGTTGCAGGTTCAAACGTTTTACAACGGTGTGAACCCCACAACAAGGCAACTTATCGATAGAGCTACTGGTGGGACTATCAATAACAAAACACTTGAAGTGGCTTACGAATTTATTAAAGAGATGTCACTGAATAACTATGAGTGGCAAGTCATGAGAACAAAGCCAACAAAAGCAGCCAGTGTTTTCAACCTTGATGCAGTTACTATGCTATCTAACCAGGCAGAACTTTTAAATAAAAAGATTAAAGGTTTATGTCGTTCTACTCAGGTACATCCCGTGATGAGGTGCGATTCTAATAGAGGAGGAGTACACACAGAATATCAATCTTTCAACCCTAGCATCAAGGAAGAACAAGTCCAATACATGGGTAACAATTATTCTAGATCTCAAAATAACCCATATAGTAACACATATAATGCAGGTTGGAGGAACCATCCTAATTTCTCATGGAGTGGTCAAGGGAATCAAAGGCCACAACATCCTCCGGGTTTTCAAAACCACCTTACCAACAGGAAAAGAAGTCGAACCTTGAGGATATGCTAACAAAGTTTATCTCGGTGTCAAAAACTCACTTTCAGAATACCGAAACAGTACTAAAGAATCAACAAGCATCGATCCAAGGGCTCGAAACTCAGATAGGACAACTCACTAAACTAATTTTTGAATGACCACAAGGTAGCCTGCCGAGTAAACACTGAATCTAACCCAAGGGAACAACTCAACACGATTACCGTTCAAGATAAGAAAGGGTTAGTTGAACCTGAACCAGAACCGAGGCAAGAAATTGTGGTAAGTAAAGGTAAAGGTGAGGTAGTCCACAGTGGTCAAAAATTGATAAGTAAAGAGTACCAACCACAGATGCCATACCCCAATGTGACAAGGAAAGACCCCATAGATGAACAATTTGGTAAATTCCTTAAACTATTAAAAAATTACATATTAACTTACCATTTATCGAAGCTCTTTCATAGATGCCAAACGTAGTTAAATTTTTAAAGGAGCTTTTAGCAAATAAGCGAAAGTTGGATGAGGTATCGCATGTGGAGATGAATGCAGTTTGCTTAGCCATTCTGCAGAATAAGTTGGCCAACAAATTGAAAGATCCAGGGAGTTTTACGATTCCTTGTTTAATTGGTAGCTTAGATGTTAGTAATGCTTTGGCTGATTTAGGGGCTAGTATTAATGCCATGCCCTACAAAATGTTTAAACAACTAGGTCTTGGGAAACCCAAACAAACTGGGATGAGTATTCAGTTAGCAGATAAAACAATTAGATTTCCTAGGGGTATTATTGAAGATGTACTCATTAAAATTGACAAATTTATATTCCCAATCGATTTTGTTGTGCTAGACATAGAAGAGGATAGTAACGTGTCTTTAATTTTAGGAAGACCCTTTTTAGCAACTGCTAGAACTATAATTGATGTTGGTACAGGTGAACTCACACTTCGTGTGGGTGATGAAACCATCACTATTCAAACTCGAAATTCTACTAATACTGATCATGTGGTGCAACCTTCTGTGCAGGAAATACGTTCGAAAAGCATACATGAGCCTTGCTTAAGTAACAACAAAGGACCCATCTATAAAGAACGAAGGATACAAATCGAGGAACTAGATGAATGGCAGACATAGAAACCGAAAGCACACGATAGCCCAAAATCACGCCATGACGACCTCAATGTTTTACCAAATCAACTTAAGGTTGGAGACTAAGTACTACTAGATGCAGCAGACCCTCGTATTGCAACTTCTGAACCTAATGGAGCAATCCCTCTTATGGTACTCAGCATTTTTCCATAGGGGACAGTCGAGGTAATCCATCCTAAATTCGACACCTTTAAGGTAAATCATACCCGTCTAAAACCTTATTTTGAGATTGATAGCAGGAATGAGGAGTGTAAACTCCTCGCACCACTATGACCACGCAACAGAGAGGTAAGTCAAGCTTAGACTATAAATAAGCACTTCTTGGGAGGAAAACCAAGCACTAATAGTGTTAACTTCTTTGAATTTTAGTTTTTAATCTAATTCACTAACTGAGTCCTTGAACACAGATTGTCCAAATCCACATGGCCAGGTACACGGGCGTGCCTTAGGCCGTGCTCATACCATAGGCGACAACACGACCATGCGATACGATCGTGTGAAAACAGAGTGAAAGTTTTTTCCCAACACAGGATTCGATACTTTACCATAGCCGTGCGACATGGCCGTGGACGAAACTGTCAAAACAAAACGGGCGTGCACCACGCATGTGTCTAAAAGCCGTGGTTGAAACTGAGAAATTAAGACAGGCGTGAGACATGCCCGTGCCCACCACCCGTGCTTGAGACTGTAAAATTAACACGGGCATGTGCATCCATACACGGGCGTGGGAGAAGCGAATGAAGCAGGGCACGATCGTGTGCACCAACACACCCAATGAACACGGGCATGGGCTAAATTTCAGACGCGTCCCAAATTTGAAAATCAAGAAACACATGGGCTGAAATAAGGTCACACGGGCGTGTCCCACGGCCGTGTGCCCCAATATCTATATAAACCCCTCACTATTCATCATCCCCTTCCCCAAAAAACCTAACCCTAGCCTTCTTCCACCACCGACCGGCCACTCCTTCCTCTTTCTCCTTCTATTTTTCTCCTCTCTTCCTCTCCTTCATCCCTTCTTCTCCCCTTGCACAACCCACACGGCCCCACCACCCACGCCCGTAGCCGACCACAACCACACCCAACCTTCACGCCGTCGCTCCTCAGACCACCGATCCTCTTCTAACAGTTTCTCTTCTCTTTTTCTTTCTTTGGAGGCTTACTAACATGATAGTCCTAATTTTTATTCTTTTTGCTACTGATTGTATATATTATCATCCTTATTCTTAGGATTTAGTTCATGTACTTTGTACCATATTCTTACCATGCTTAGCTACTTCCATCTAGTTTGTTTTTAATTTAGTCATGCTATCACTTTGCCATTTGCCACAAAATCTCTATCAAGTTTGATTGCTTTTGGTTGAATCCTATTAATGTTAGTAATTTTTTATTGCATTTGTTAGTTTAATTCATGGTTAATTCCTTTTTGAACTTGTTAATATATGTTTCTTGTAGGTATATCATGTTAAATCCACGCGGCAAGAAAACCACCGTCCCCACCTCAAAGAAGAGGAAATGAGCAGCATCATCCTCGGGTCATACCACTGAGATCAGGCATCCATTCCTCCAATTTCCATCGGAACCACAAGAGGAACATTTCCAGATATTACGGGCCCGACCCCTAGGTGTGGGCCGCTGCATTGACTGGGTTTCACTAGAAAAAATCCAACTGGCTGACGTAGTTTGGGCCCTTCTGACGACTGACCCGTGAGGGCTATTCTTCGAGATCGTCGAGTCAACGTACCTCGAACTCACACTCGAACTCTATTCCACCTTTCTCCTCCAAGTCGTTATGACAGAGTTCGATGATCCTGAAACGGTCCAGTTCTAACTCGGTGGTTTAGTTCGCCAGTTGAGTGTGCCTAAGTTCGGAGTCGCACTGGGACTATACACGGAGGAATTCATGGATGACGATGACTTCGCCAACCTCTATTGCCACATCTACTACTCTCTGTCAAACTGCTGAAGGGCCCTCGCCCTGCTTCGGCCACTTATGACCCCAGCCGCTCCAAGGCATCAGCTCTTGCCCTATCCCTTAGGTACCTACACGCCATCCTAGCCCACACCCTGACAGGGAGGAGAGAGAGCACCGGCATTGTCAACACCAATGACGCCTACTTTTATGGAGCATAGCGAATGGGTACGTGTTCGACCTCGCCTATTTCATCGCCCCCGCCATTCGCCATCAAACGGAGTGGCATAGGAAGTGAGCCATATCTATCAGCCTTTATGTGACTCATTTGGCGCGGTACTTTGGTCTCCTCAACACGGCGGCACAAACATCCTCCCTCACCCTCATCGGTCAAATGTCCCCATAGGGTATCTCGAGTATGCTACGTATGAGGATGATCGAGCGAAGACGTGGATTTGATCCTCCCCAGTACCGTCTCGTCCAGTCAGCCGAGCAAGAGGACCTAGAGGACATTGCCGATGATACCCCTCCACCTCACGAGGATCCAGCCTCTCAGCCACCACCTATTCATCATCCAGTTCATGCGGCGGCTTCACTTTCTGACATCTCTAAGTGTCTCACTCGATTCAAGCAGCAGTGTTTTTAGCACTTTGATCACATTGATGTCACTCTACATCAGATTTGTCAGCACCTTCACATCTGAACCATCTAGCGATGAAGATGTTTAAAGACTGTTATTTATTTTTTTTATGGTTTTATTTTTATCTTTTTAAAACTACTTTTTATTTTATTTTTCTTTAATTTTATTTTTACTACATCCTTAGGTTTTATTATTTATATTAAACAATTTTTACTTTCGGCTATTTCTTTACAAGTAATCATGCTACTTTATATTTCCTAAAGAATTATTGGTTCTATCACAGTTCTAAAAAGCCCCAAAGCTCACCATTACTTAGGAAATTGCAACTCCACTGGAAAAAGTTCTCCATGATTCCCATGTCCTGCTCGACCACGACTATAGCTACCACCAGATATAATATTCTTTTGGCGCAGGACCTATGGACTAACGAACCTCTACCACCACCGGAGTATCCTCCTCCAATCTCATACTTGCCTTAGCTGACTACTCTCTATTAATCCAATTCAAAGATTCCAATTAACATTCAAGAAGTTTCATTTCTCTTCCTATCTTATGATCTTATATCTATAGTTTCCAGTAAATCTATCTTTGTACATTAAGGATAATGTACATCTTAAGTGTGGGGGTTATTTATATCATTATCAGAAAAATCAAATTTTGTCTCATTCTCACGTGAATCACTCATATCACTATTAGAATGAATTTTTATTAATTTATGATTTTTATTGATAAGTCTTGAATTAAAACGTAGGCATTTATGCATTGACTGTTTAAAATTTAAGGAATTAAGGAATCAAGCATGATAAGTTGATTTTTGAGAATTAAAAATTTTTAGGTTGTTTCCCCAAGTTTAGGTATTATCTTGAGTTAAAATTTACAGGTTAAACATCAAAAAGCCATAATTTTTGTGAGATCTTGAGCCTTTAAAGCATATATTATTTCTTCCATGCTCACTTTTATTGTTGCTTTGAGTGCGTCAATATCGAATTGTTATTCTAGAACTTGCTTGATTATGCATGTCAAGACCACACCATTGATTTGATATGTTGAGATGATAAAGGCACTTAGGTTTAACCCACTTACTCCATAAAAGCCTACACTCATAATTAACCCTTAGTGAACCCCTTTGAGCCTAACAAGCCATTCATTGATTTACCCTCAATATTAACCCATAACCTATTATTGTTGAAATCCCCTAATTTGATCCATATTTTTGTCGAGATTTGATTTGAATTAATTGCTTAGCTATGTTTTATTTTTTGTTGTAATAATTAGCAAAGTTCTATGTTATTTGACTTGTTCTTAAAAAAAATTACATACATACATATTAGTAGTAATTCTTTGTTTCTGAGCTTAAGTATTTAATTCCACATTCCATGAAGAAAAGCTTAATTCTAGGATCTTTTAATTAGGAATGTAATTTATCAAGTTTTAGTATTTTTCTAGTTAGGTAATTTTTCAATTCAATCTTGATTCTAACCTTCTTTTTAGCTTCTGACCACACCCCCTAACCAAAGTCACGTTACTACCCTCTAAAGACATTTTGATTGATGTATCATCTTAATATATAGTGGTGGAGATTTGATTTTCACGCAAGCCTATGGTAATAACTTTTCATATTGACTGATTGAGTGCTAAATTTCTTGTCCTTAAACACTTCAAGTAATTTGAGTGAATCTTTAGTGAGGATGTGAAACTCTGTGATATTTCGAATCAAATGTGATTACTTAAATGAGGGGAGACACCTAGGTTTTCATGATAAAATGCTCAACTTAGAATGTTTAAAAATTTGATGTTCTTCGAGTTGAATTTTCAATGTACGATTACTTATGGATTATTTTGAGATACTATTGATGAGAATTATAAGTTGAGAAGAATTTATTTTGATTGTGAGTTGAGGATTTTGCTTAAGGACAATCAAACGCTTAAGTGTGGAGGTATTTGATAAACCGTAATTTATACATATTTGTATCCAATGCTTAGCATATTTTTGGATGAATTATCCTTAGATTTGGTGAATTCGATGCTCCTAATCCTTTAATTTCATGTTTTATACTTAGGTGAGCATAAGAGAGTAAAAAGAGCGAGAAACGAGCCAAAAACGAAGAAAATGGGTCAACATGGGAAATCAACATGGCCTGGACTTCCTCACACGGGTAGTTCAAACAGCTGTGTCCATTCAATAGACTTGAACATGGTTTGAAGCAATCGCACACGGGCATGTCACACGGGCGTGTCCCTGTCGAGCCCAAGTCTGGTCCTATTGGAAAAGGCCACTCTTGAAGGTTTTAAAGCATTCTAAAGCCTATATAAACACCCCAGAAGGTACCTAAAAGACACATAAAGAGTAGGAGGCAAGGAATTACTCAAAGAAAGCCAATTGATCCATCTCAGAAGCCGGATTCTCCTTCAAGACTAAAAATCTCCCTTCAATTTCCTTTAGGGGTTTTTGGGTTTTCTTTATGTTTTGTTATCATTATTCTTCTGAGATGTTTTATTTTACACTTATGAACTAAATCTCCTAAATACCTAATGGGAATGAAACCTAAGACGGATCTTGTTATTATTATCTGAATTATATGATAAATATTTGACTTGTTCATAATTATGAGTTCTTAATTCTTGCTTTAATATTCTAGGATATTGATTTAAGTATTGATGTGCTTATTCAGAGGAGCAAAAGTCCCTGTCTAAGAGTAGATCTAACATAATTAAGTGGAGTTGATTGTACGCCTAGAGATAGGGTGACATAATTTTGCCAGATTAGGGTGAAACCTAATAAAG
>NC_053432.1:21170728-21227343 GCF_007990345.1 Gossypium hirsutum | reverse complement strand
AACTAGACTCAGAGAGGAATCCATACATATAAGGAATGACTTCTAACATCTCTGGATAATTTATGGTGAATATCAAAGTCGAACCAGGAGATCCAGAAACCGTTCTGGCCCGTTTCACGAGAACTTAATATCTTAATATACTGTTTATATGATTGTTTTGTTACTTTCATATGAAAATAGATTCATCAAGGTTCAATTACATAATTTATTCACTATTAATTCCATCCTACAAATTTTGTGATTTTTCGAATCCACACCACTGCTGCTGTCAGCAGCTGTTTCAATGTAACTTTACCTATTCGTGGTTACCATGGACCAACTAGGTTTTGTCATACATAGTCCACATATGATCATATTTAGCCATTCCAATGGCTGATCATTTGCCCAACACTTCCATTCCAATCCATAGTCACATCATGAAACCATATATACATACATAAACACAAATGGTCTACCATATACTCCACTTCTACGACCATTTTCGCATGGCTGTACACACATACATCACAAAAAGTACTTAAAACAACAAGTGGTAGTCCTATACATGCCATATCCAGAGTTCAACTAAAAGAGTACCAAAAGAGCTTTGATAGTGTGGATGACTTCGACTTCGATGATCCCGAATCCAATAGCTAACGAACAAATCTATAAAACAGAGAGCCAAAGCAACGGGGTAAGCATTTTAAAGCTTAGTAAGTTTCAAGTAATGAAATCGGCTTTGACTAAAGTATTACATTCACAAGCTAAATGAATCACTTATTAATTCACATTCTCATAATCATACTTACTCACACTTCATCAACATATACACACACAAGGTATAACCTATCTAAAGCCAAAGTTCGTTAGTCGATTGAACGAATATTATTTAAAACGAATCGACTTTTTCGAAGCACATGCAAACATACCTTATCGTCTGGGTTTGTCGAGCGTATTAATGAATTTATTACAGCACAAAACGCTCACATTCAAACCCAAGTTCTTTGGAATTTAGCCGGATATAACCACAAGCTCAATTGCCTTCGGTCTAACCGGTATAGCAACCGCCGAATGCCTTCGGGTCTTAGCCCGGATATATCAACTTGCACAATTCCTTCGGGTCTTAGCCCGGATATATCAACTTGCACAAATGCCTTCGGGTCTTAGCCCGTATATATCAACTTGCACAAATGCCTTCGACTGATTCAAATGCTCATGCACAATATATCAATAATCATAAAACCCATATTATTCGTTACTAAGTAAACACAAAACATTTATTAACCTTCCAATTTCGTCAATCCACACAAGCATTCGATGCTATAAAAGCTTAGCACATCGACATCGTATAGTAGACATCATTCAATATAATCAGAGGACATTACTCGAAACTACTCGATTGCGAACGACTCAATGCTATTCATTACTTTCCTTCCTTATCGGATTTGTTCCCCTTTGCTCTGACTTAAGTTCAACAAATTTAAAATATCATAATCACTATCAAGTATACTTCAGAATAAATATATATGATCGACTTCACACACATAGATTATAGTAAGCTTTATAAAAATCAATAATAATTCATTAGCAAATTTTCATTAATGTTTACAACATAATCACATATTCACTACGAGCTGTTTCCTGAGCAGCAGTCACTAATTATTTATAACTGGAGCTACAAAACTCCAAATCATTGCTGTAATTTCCCTGAATATAGACTCGTATATCTTCCATCCATAAAATTTTCAGAATTTTAGGCCTGGCCAATAAATACCAGATTTTTCTTAAAGTTTCCCCTGTTTCACTGTTTGACTAATCTGACCACTCTTCACTACGAATCAAATTTCTCATTTTACAGAATTCAAAATGTGTTGTATTTGATTTCATTTGAAACTAGACTCATTAAGGAGTTTAAGCATATAAATTTTATCTTATAATCAATTTTGTACAATTTATAATGATTTTCTAAAACAGAACAGGGAATCTAGTAGTCATTTTGACTCAGCCCCACAATACTTCAAATATCTCAAGATTGGTAACTCTTTGTTTTATAGTTTCTTTTGTAAGAAATAGACTCTTCAAGCTTTAATGACATAATTTACTCAGCTTCTAATTCAACTCCTACAATTATGACGATTTCCAAAATCACCTTACTGCTGCTGTCCCCAAGCAGATTATTACCAAATCAAATACTAACATTTGCATTTCACCTTAATAGCTAGCTTAGCAAACCTTAATTTAACATATAATTCACACATATCACATTCCAAGCATCCCTCTATTCTATCACTTAAGGTACAAACATTACTCAATAACTTCCTAATTCAAGTACACATTCGGCCTTGGTACATAATAAGGTGGTCGATTCCTTTCCCTTTAGCACCCATTGCTCACATATGATTATTTGTATAGCTCAAACACTCATCTATCTTTGCTCATCTAAATTTATCATGAAACAACAAAATTACCATTGTCAAATACCATAGCCGAAAGCCCTAGTCCATAACACAAATCAAAATTTCTACATGGGTTTCCAAAGTAGCTTGATATCTACTCAAGCTTAACCAAAATTTCATGAACTAATATAAATTTCTTACCTTGCTATTAGCCTAGGATGACTGAATGCCTCCCTCCTATCTTCCTCTTTACAATCGGCCAAGAAGAACCAAGGATACAAGCTTTGTTTCATTACCTTTCTTTTTATTCTTTCTTTTATTTATTATAACTCCAATAACCCAATTTCTTATTATAATATCAAATTCAACAAATATATTGCCCATCATCAATCCATCTTGGCCGGCCACTATAAGGGAACTGGGCAATTTGACATGCAAGTCCACCCTTGTGTTGACATGCACTAATAAGCCCTTTAAAATTAGCCTATCATATTTCACCATGTCTCATGTTGATCCCTGTTTAATAATCCTCATGCAATTGGCAAATTAGGGAATGAAACTTCCACATATGCATGTACACACATAATAAACATAGAATATAACAATTAATTATTTTCATAACTCGGTTTTATGGTCCCGAAACCACTTCCCGACTAGGGTCACATTAGAGCTGTCACAACTCTCCCCCACATAAGAAATTTCGTCCCCGAAAATCTTACCGCTGAATAATTTTGGATATCGGTCCTTCATAGAGTCCTCAAGTTCCCAAGTGGCTTCTTCAATTCCGTGTTTATGCCACAACACCTTCACTAATGGATTTTCTTATTTCGCAACTCTTTTACTTCTCGCATCAAAATGCGAACCGGTTCTTCTTCATAACTCAAGTTAGGTTGAATCTCGATCTCAGATGGAGCGATTACATGCGACGGGTCGGATCTATATCGTCGAAGCATCAAGACATGGAAAACGTTGTGAATCTTTCAAGTTCAGGGGCAAATCAATCTATACGCAACTGGACCAACTCGTCCGGAGATTTCGTACGGCCCAATGAATCTCGGACTCAATTTGCCCTTACGGCCAAATCTGAGTATCTTTTCCAAGGTGAAACCTTAAGGAACACTTTGTCTCCCACCTGATACTCGATGTCTTTTCGTTTCAAATCCGCGTACGACTTCTGGCGATCTGTGGCTGCCTTCAGACTTTCACGGATTACTTTTACTTTCCGTTCAGCATATTTAATCAAATCAACTCCGAAAATTTACTTTCACCGAGCTCGGTCCAAAACAATGGTGTACGGCATTTACGCCCGTACAAAGCCTCGTAAGGTGCCATCTTAATACTTGATTGAAAACTATTGTTGTAAGCGAATTCAATCAAAGGTAAATACCACTCCCATGAACCACTAAACTCGAGGATGCAACATCTTAACATATCCTCAAGTATCTGAATTATCCGCTCGGATTGACCATCGGTTTGTGGATGAAAAGCGGTGCTAAAATGCAGCTTGGTACCCAAAGCTTCTTGCAATTTCTTCCAAAATCGCGAGGTGAATCTCGGATCTCTATCCGACACAATAGAAATCGGTACCCCGTGTAATCTCACAATCTGAGAAACATACAATTCAGCTAGTTTATCCAATGAAAAATCCGTACGTACGGGGATGAAATGAGCCGACTTAGTCAGTCTATCAACAAAAATCCAAATCGCATCTTTCTTACTTGTCGACAATGGCAACCCAGATACAAAATCCATCGTGACTCGATCCCATTTCCATTCAGGTATCATGATTGGCTGAAGTAATCCTAAAGGCACTTGATGTTCCGCTTTCACTTGTTGACATATTAAACATCTCGAAACAAAGTCGGAGATGTCTCGTTTCATACCATGCCACCAAAACTGACGTTTCAAATCGTTGTACATTTTCGTACTCCCCGGGTGAATTGACATTCGGCTACAATGGGCTTCGTTCAGAATCATCGAAATGAGTTCCGAATTCCTTGGAACACATAAACGACTTCTGAACCTCAAACAATCATCATCATCAATTTGAAACTCCGATTCCTTGTTTGGAACACACTCAGCCCGTTTTGCAACCAATTCATCATCAACTTTCTGGGCATCACGAATTTGATGAATCAATAATGGTTTGGCTTTTAATTCAGCTACTAACACATTGTCGGGTAGAACAGACAAGTGCACATTCATCGCTCGTAAAGCAAACAATGGTTTCTGGCTTAAGGCGTCCGCAACCACATTAGCCTTTCCCGGGTGGTAATCAATGACAAGCTCGTAATCTTTCAACAACTCAAGCCAACGTCTTTGTCGCAGATTTAAGTTTCTTTGAGTCATCAAATATTTGAGACTTTTGTGATCCGAAAATACATGGCACTTTTCACCAAATAGGTAATGTCACCATATTTTTAAAGCAAACACGATGGCAGCTAGTTCAAGATCATGGGTCGGATAATTTTTCTCATGTGGCTTTAATTGTCTCGACGCATAGGCCACCACTCGACCTTCTTGCATCAATACGCAACCCAACCCAAGTAGGGATGCGTCACTATAAATGACAAACTCTTTGCCTGATTCGGGTTGCACTAAAATTGGAGCTTCAGTCAAATAAGTTTTTAGTTGATCAAAACTTTTCTGACATTTCTCCGTCCATTTGAACTTAACATCCTTTTGAAGTAGCTTCGTCATTGGTGTGGCTATCATCGAGAAACCTTTGACAAATCGTCGGTAATAACCGGCGAGCCCCAGGAAGCTCCGAACTTCGGTAATATTTCTTGGAGGCTTCCAGTTAAGTATGGCTGAAATTTTGCTCGGGTCAACTCGAATACCCGATGCGGATACCACATGACCCAAGAAGCTAACCTCTCTTAACTAGAACTCACACTTACTGAACTTAGCATATAACTGCTTATCCCGCAAAATTTGCAACACTAGTCTCAGGTGCTCAGCATGTTCGGTCTCATCTCTTGAATAGACCAAGATGTCATCAATGAACACAACTACGAACCGATCCAAATATGGTCTGAAGATCCGATTCATCAAATCCATAAATACCGCAGGGGCATTAGTGAGCCCAAACGGCATCACTAAGAACTCGTAGTGACCATATCTCATTCTGAAGGCAGTTTTGGGTATGTCCGAATCTCGAATTCGCAACTGATAATAGCCCGATCTCAAATCTATTTTTGAGAACACTGAGGCTCCCTTCAGTTGGTCGAACAAATCATAGATACGCGGTAACGGATATTTGTTCTTTATTGTCACTTTATTCAGCTGACGATAGTCAATGCACAACCTCATGGTTCCGTCCTTCTTTTTCACGAACAATACTGGTGCACCCCAAGGTGAGAAACTTGGTCGAGCGAAACCTCTATCCGTCAATTCTTGCAACTGAGCTTTCAACTCTTTTAACTCGGTTGGTGCCATACGATACGGAGCTATCAAAATCAGCGTAGTCCCAGGTACAAGCTCAATACCAAACTCTATCTCCCGAACAGGTGGTAAACCCGGCAATTCTTCAGGAAAAACATCTGGGTATTCACAAACCACCAGCACAGATTCGGGTTTCTTTTCTAATTCTTTGTCATCAAGTACATACGCAAGGTATGCTTCGCACCCTTTTCTTACATATTTCTGGGCCAACATTGAGGATATTACAGTTGGCAACCCATCCAAGTCCGTAGACTCAACTCGGATTACTTCGTTATTTGCGCACCTCAAATCAATAGTCTTGCTTTTGCAATTCACAACCGCATCATGCACGGTCAACCAATCCAACCCGAGAATAACATCAAATTCATCAAACGGCAAAAGCATCAAGTCCGCCGAAAAATAGGAACCTCGGATTACTAGGGGACATTTCTTACACACTTTGTCGACAAGCACGTAACGACCCAAGGGATTTGACACCCGAATTACGAACTCAGTAGACTCAATAGGTAAAGTCTTACTGGATGCTAAGGTTTCACATATGTAAGAATGAGTAGAACCGGGGTCAATCAAAGCAATTACATTAGTATCAAAGAGAGTAAAAGTACCGGTAATAACATTAGGCGAAGAAGCATCCTCGCGGGCACGTATAGCATAAGCTCTAGCAGGCGCACGAGCCTCGGATCTGGTCGTAGCATCTCTAGATCCTCTCTGACCACCACTAGCATTGCCCGTATTTCTAGATGGTCTACCTCGAGCAGTGGTAGCACCCGGTTTCCCACTCTGGTTTACATTCTGTTCAGACAGTCTCGGGCAATCTTTAATGAAGTGGTCCATTGATCCGCACTTGTAACAGGAGCGGTCATGGAATCTACAACTCCCCGAATGCCATTTACCGCAATGTCGACATTCCGTTCTGTCTCGACGTTCATTCCCAACACTGGCGACCGAAGTGCCTCGTGTACCCACAGGGGGTCGATCACAATCTCGTCTAAAAAGGCCCGAAGTGCCTCTAGACCGGCCCACATCATCTCGAAATTTCTTCGATGCCTGTTGAAGAGACTTTCCCGAGGATCTTTTACGAAACTCTCCAGTTCCCACATCAACTTTTTGTTTTTCTTTTCTAAGCTCTTCGGCTTTACAAGCTCGCTCGACAAGTACTACGAACTCTCGTATTTCAAGAATGCCAACGAACATTTTTATATCTTCATTCAGCCCATCCTCGAAGCGTTTACACATGATAGCCTCGGACGAAACACATTCCCGAGCGTATCTACTAAGTCTAACAAATTTTCGCTCGTAATCAGTAACTGACATAGAACCTTGTTTAAGCTCAAGAAATTCCTTCCGTTTTTGATCAACAAATCTCTGACTGATATACTTTTTCCGAAACTCAGTTTGGAAAAACTCCCAAGTTACATGCTCTCGGGGCACAACAGAAGTCAGAGTACTCCACCAATAGTAGGCAGAATCGCGTAGCAAGGAGATAGTACACTTTAGGCATTCATTGGGTGTACAAGATAGCTCATCGAGTACCCGGATAGTGTTGTCCAACCAAAATTCAGGTTGCTCGGCATCGTCGTTATCCGTAGCCTTAAATTCAGTAGCCCCATGTTTTCGGATTCTGTCAACTGGGGGCTTATTTGACCTTATTTGGTCAGTTACCGGAGGTATTGTAGGTGTGGGGGTGGTATTTGTCAGGAATGGAGGTTGTGGAACAGCCGTATTAGTTCGAATGTATTGGTTGAACCAATCATTCATCACGCTATAGAAAGCTTGTCTAGCTTCATCATTCGGGTTACTAGCATTAGGTTGAGAGTCCGCAAGCGCTACACTCTCAAGATCATCAGCTACTGCTCGGTCGGGATCGGGATCCATTACTATAAATAAACACATTTGCAAATGTCAGAAATATCCACACTATCAAATAATCACATAAAATGGCATGTATAGCTAGACCCAACGCATTACGGTAGTCCTAGAATCGACTAAACCGTAGCTCTGATACCAATAAAATTGTAACACCCCGTACCCGAGACCGTTGCCGGAGTCGAACGCGAGGTGCTAACAGACTTAATTACTTTGTTTTCACAGTCCATTAAAAAAAATTCCAGACAAGCTGGCTAACCGCGTCACTGTCGCCTTAAAAATAATATCTCGAGTTCAAAAACTCAAAAACTGATTCCGTAAATTTTCCCCGAAATTAGACTCATATATCCACTTGTGGTTTTATTTCTAGAATTTTTGGTTGGGCCAATTGGTACAGTTTATTAGTTAAAGTCTCCCCTGATTCTGGGTTCGACTACTCTGACCCTCATGTATTCTGACTTGGATATCTCCCTGTACAGAGCTTCAATACTCATGCCGTTTGTTTCTATAGAAACTAGACTCAGAGAGGAATCCATACATATAAGGCATGACTTCTAACTATCTCTGGATAATTTATGGTGAATTATCAAAGTCGAACCAGGAGATCCAGAAACCGTTCTGGCCCTGTTTCACGAGAACTTTAATATCTCTTAATATACTGTTCATATGATTGTTTCGTTACTTTCATATGAAAATAGATTCATCAAGGTTCGATTACATAATTTATTCACTATTTAATTCCATTCCTACAAATTTTTGTGATTTTTCGAATCCACACCACTGCTGCTGTCAGCAGCTGTTTTCAATGTAAACTTTACCTATTTCGTGGTTACCATGGACCAACTAGGGTTTTGTCATACATAGGTCCACATATGATCATATTTAGCCATTCCAATGGCTGATCATTTGCCCAACACTTCCATTCCAATCCATAGTCACATCATGAAACCATATATACATACATAAACACAAATGGTCTAATGCCATACTCCACTTCTACGAGCCATTTTCGCATGGCTGTACACACATACATCACAAAAAGTACTTAAAACAACAAGGGTAGTCCTACACATCCCATATCCAGAGTTCAACTAAAAGAGTACCAAAAGAGCTTTGATAGTGTGGATGACTTCGACTTCGATGATCCCGAATCCGATAGCTAACGAACAATATCTATAAAACAGAGAGCCAAAGCAACGGGGTAAGCATTTTAAAGCTTAGTAAGTTTCAAGTAATGAAATCGGCTTTGACTAAAGTATTACATTCACATAGCTAAATGAATCACTTTATTAATTCACATTCTCAAAATCATACTTACTTCACACTTCATCAACATATACACACACAAGGTATTAACCTATCTAAAAGCCGAAAGTTCGTTAGTCGATTGAACGAATATTATTTAAAACGAATCGACTTTTTCGAAGCACATGCAAACATACCTTATCGTCTGGGTTTGTCGAGCGTATTAATTGAATTTATTACAGCACAAAACGCTCACATTCAAACCCAAGTTTCTTTGGAATTTAGCCGGATATAACCACAAGCTCAATTGCCTTCGGGTCTTAACCCGGGTATAGCAACTCGCACGAATGCCTTCGGGTCTTAGCCCGGATATATCAACTTGCACAATTGCCTTCGGGTCTTAGCCCGGATATATCAACTTGCACAAATGCCTTCGGGTCTTAGCCCGTATATATCAACTTGCACAAATGCCTTCGGGTCTTAGCCCGGATGTATTCAAATGCTCATGCACACATATATCAATAATCATAACACACCCATATCTTATTTTCGTTACTAAGGCTCAAACACAAAACATTTATTAAACCTTTCCAATTTCGGCTCAATAGCCACACACAAAGAGCATGATTTCGATTGGCTTTATAACATAGTCTCTATGCACATTCGACTATCCGTCATAGTATGACTAATCATTTCAATATAATTCAAGTAGGATCATTACTCGAAAACTTACCTCGGATGTTGTCGAACGACTTCAATGGCTATTCAATTACTTTTTCCTTCCCTTTATCGGATTTAGTTCCCCTTTGCTCTTGAGCTTAAGTTCAACAAATTTTAAAATAGTCATTAATCGACTATTCAAGTATTACTTTCAGAATAATATATATATTGATTCGACTTTCACACACATAGATTATAGTAAGCTTTATAAAAATCAATAAATAATTCATTAGCAAATTTTCATTAATGTTTACAACATAATCACATATTCACTACGAGCTGTTTTCCTGAGCAGCAGTCACTAACTTATTTATAACTGGAGCTACAAAACTCCAAATCACTTGCCGTTAATTTTCCCTGAATATAGACTCGTATATCTTCCATCCATAAAATTTTCAGAATTTTAGGCTTGGCAAATCAATACCAGATTTTTCTTAAAATTTCCCCTGTTTCACTGTTTGACTAATCTGACCACTCTTCACTACGAATCAAATTTCTCATTTTACAGAATTCAAAATGTGTTGTATTTGATTTCATTTGAAACTAGACTCATTAAGGAGTTTAAGAATATAAATTTTATCTTATAATCATTTTTTTACAATTTATAATGATTTTCTAAAAACAGAACAGGGAATCTAGTAGTCATTTTGACTCAGCCCCACAATACTTCAAATATCTCAAGATTGGTAACTCTTTTGTTTTTATAGTTTCTTTTGTAAGAAAATAGACTCTTCAAGATTTAATGACATAATTTACTCAGCTTCTAATTCAACTCCTACAAATTATGGCGATTTTCCAAAATCACCTTACTGCTGCTGTCCCCAAGCAGATTATTACCAAATCAAATACTAACATTTGCATTTCACCTTAATAGCTAGCTTAGCAAACCTTAATTTAACATATAATTCACACATATCACATTCCAAGCATTCCCTCTATTCTATCACTTAAGGTACAAACATTACTCAATAACTTCCTAATTCAAGTACACATTCGGCCTTGGTACATAATAAGGTGGTCGATTCCTTTCCCTTTAGCACCCATTGCTCACATATGATTATTTGTATAGCTCAAACACTCATCTATCTTTGCTCATCTAAATTTATCATGAAACAACAAAATTTACCATTGTCAAATACCATAGCCGAAAGCCCTAGTCCATAACACAAATCAAAATTTCTACATGGGTTTCCAAAGTAGCTTGATATCTTACTCAAGCTTAACCAAAATTTCATGAACTAATATAAATTTCTTACCTTGCTATTAGCCTAGGATGACTGAATGCCTCCCTCCTATCTTCCTCTTTACAATCGGCCAAGAAGAACCAAGGATACAAGCTTTGTTTTCATTACCTTTCTTTTTTATTCTTTCTTTTATTTATTATAACTCCAATAACCCAATTTCTTATTATAATATCAAATTCAACAAATATATTGCCCATCATCAATCCATCTTGGCCGGCCACTATAAGGGAACTGGGCAATTTGACATGCAAGTCCACCCTTGTGTTGACATGCACTAATAAGCCCTTTAAAATTAGCCTATCATATTTCACCATGTCTCATGTTGATCCCTGTTTAATAATTCCTCATGCAATTGGCAAAATTAGGGAATGAAACTTCCACATATGCATGTACACACATAATAAACATAGAATATAACAATTAATTATTTTCATAACTCGGTTTTATGGTCCCGAAACCACTTCCCGACTAGGGTCACATTAGAGCTGTCACAACTCTCCCCCACATAAGAAATTTTCGTCCCCGAAAATCTTACCGCTGAATAATTTTGGATATCGGTCCTTCATAGAGTCCTCAAGTTCCCAAGTGGCTTCTTCAATTCCGTGTTTATGCCACAACACCTTCACTAATGGGATTTTCTTATTTCGCAACTCTTTTACTTCTCGCATCAAAATGCGAACCGGTTCTTCTTCATAACTCAAGTTAGGTTGAATCTCGATCTCAGATGGAGCGATTACATGCGACGGGTCGGATCTATATCGTCGAAGCATCAAGACATGGAAAACGTTGTGAATCTTTTCAAGTTCAGGGGGCAAAATCAATCTATACGCAACTGGACCAACTCGTCCGGAGATTTCGTACGGCCCAATGAATCTCGGACTCAATTTGCCCTTACGGCCAAATCTGAGTATCTTTTTCCAAGGTGAAACCTTAAGGAACACTTTGTCTCCCACCTGATACTCGATGTCTTTTCGTTTCAAATCCGCGTACGACTTCTGGCGATCTGTGGCTGCCTTCAGACTTTCACGGATTACTTTTACTTTCCGTTCAGCATCTTTAATCAAATCAACTCCGAAAATTTTACTTTCACCGAGCTCGGTCCAAAACAATGGTGTACGGCATTTACGCCCGTACAAAGCCTCGTAAGGTGCCATCTTAATACTTGATTGAAAACTATTGTTGTAAGCGAATTCAATCAAAGGTAAATACCACTCCCATGAACCACTAAACTCGAGGATGCAACATCTTAACATATCCTCAAGTATCTGAATTATCCGCTCGGATTGACCATCGGTTTGTGGATGAAAAGCGGTGCTAAAATGCAGCTTGGTACCCAAAGCTTCTTGCAATTTCTTCCAAAATCGCGAGGTGAATCTCGGATCTCTATCCGACACAATAGAAATCAGTACCCCGTGTAATCTCACAATCTGAGAAACATACAATTCAGCTAGTTTATCCAATGAAAAATCCGTATGTACGGGGATGAAATGAGCCGACTTAGTCAGTCTATCAACAACAACCCAAATCGCATCTTTCTTACTTGTCGACAATGGCAACCCAGATACAAAATCCATCGTGACTCGATCCCATTTCCATTCAGGTATCATGATTGGCTGAAGTAATCCTGAAGGCACTTGATGTTCCGCTTTCACTTGTTGACATATTAAACATCTCGAAACAAAGTCGGAGATGTCTCGTTTCATACCATGCCACCAAAACTGACGTTTCAAATCGTTGTACATTTTCGTACTCCCCGGGTGAATTGACATTCGGCTACAATGGGCTTCGTTCAGAATCATCGAAATGAGTTTCGAATTCCTTGGAACACATAAACGACTTCTAAACCTCAAACAATCATCATCATCAATTTGAAACTCCGATTCCTTGTTCGGAACACACTCAGCCCGTTTTGCAACCAATTCATATCAACTTTCTGGGCATCACGAATTTGATGAATCAATAATGGTTTGGCTTTTAATTCAGCTACTAACACATTGTCGGGTAGAACAGACAAGTGCACATTCATTGCTCGTAAAGCAAACAATGATTTCCGGCTTAAGGCGTCCGCAACCACATTAGCCTTTCCCGGGTGGTAATCAATGACAAGCTCGTAATCTTTCAACAACTCAAGCCAACGTCTTTGTCGCAGATTTAAGTCTCTTTGAGTCATCAAATATTTGAGACTTTTGTGATCCGAAAATACATGGCACTTTTCACCAAATAGGTAATGTCACCATATTTTTAAAGCAAACATGATGGCAGCTAGTTCAAGATCATGGGTCGGATAATTTTTCTCATGTGGCTTTAATTGTCTCGACGCATAGGCCACCACTCGACCTTCTTGCATCAATACGCAACCCAACCCAAGTAGGGATGCGTCACTATAAATGACAAACTCTTTGCCTGATTCGGGTTGCACTAAAATTGGAGCTTCAGTCAAATAAGTTTTTAGTTGATCAAAACTTTTCTGACATTTCTCCATCCATTCGAACTTAACATCCTTTTGAAGTAGCTTCGTCATTGGTGTGGCTATCATCGAGAAACCTTTGACAAATCGTCGGTAATAACCGGCGAGCCCCAGGAAGCTCCGAACTTCGGTAATATTTCTTGGAGGCTTCCAGTTAAGTATGGCTGAAATTTTGTTCGGGTCAACTCGAATACCCGATGCGGATACCACATGACCCAAGAAGCTAACCTCTCTTAACCAGAACTCACACTTACTGAACTTAGCATATAACTGCTTATCCCGCAAAATTTGCAACACTAGTCTCAGGTGCTCAGCATGTTCGGTCTCATCTCTTGAATAGACCAAGATGTCATCAATGAACACAACTACGAACCGATCCAAATATGGTCTGAAGATCCGATTCATCAAATCCATAAATACCGCAGGGGCATTAGTGAGCCCAAACGGCATCACTAAGAACTCATAGTGACCATATCTCATTCTGAAGGCAGTTTTGGGTATGTCCGAATCTCGAATTCGCAACTGATAATAGCCCGATCTCAAATCTATTTTTGAGAACACTGAGGCTCCCTTCAGTTGGTCGAACAAATCATAGATACGCGGTAACGGATATTTGTTCTTTATTGTCACTTTATTCAGCTGACGATAGTCAATGCACAACCTCATGGTTCCGTCCTTCTTTTTCACGAACAATACTGGTGCACCCCAAGGTGAGAAACTTGGTCGAGCGAAACCTCTATCCGTCAATTCTTGCAACTGAGCTTTCAACTCTTTTAACTCGGTTGGTGCCATACGATACGGAGCTATCGAAATCGGCGTAGTCCCAGGTACAAGCTCAATACCAAACTCTATCTCCCGAACAGGTGGTAAACCCGGCAATTCTTCAAGAAAAAATCCGGGTACTCACAAACCACCGGCACAGATTCGGGTTTCTTTTCTAATTCTTTGTCATCAAGTACATACGCAAGGTATGCTTCGCACCCTTTTCTTACATATTTCTGGGCCAACATTGAGGATATTACAGCTGGCAACCCATCGAAGTCTGTAGACTCAACTCGGATTACTTCGTTATTTGCGCACCTCAAATCAATAGTCTTGCTTTTGCAATTCACAACCGCATCATGCACGGTCAACCAATCCAACCCGAGAATAACATCAAATTCATCAAACGGCAAAAGCATCAAGTCCGCCGAAAAACAGGAACCTCGGATTACTAGGGGACATTTCTTACACACTTTGTCGACAAGCACGTAACGACCCAAGGGATTTGACACCCGAATTACGAACTCAGTAGACTCAATAGGTAAAGTCTTACTGGATGCTAAGGTTTCACATATGTAAGAATGAGTAGAACCGGGGTCAATCAAAGCAATTACATTAGTATCAAAGAGAGTAAAAGTACCGGTAATAACATCAGGCGAAGAAGCATCCTCGCGGGCACGTATAGCATAAGCTCTAGCAGGCGCACGAGCCTCGGATCTGGTCGTAGCATCTCTAGATCCTCTCTGACCACCACTAGCATTGCCCGTATTTCTAGATGGTCTACCTCGAGCAGTGGTAGCACCCGGTTTCCCACTCTGGTTTACATTCTGTTCAGACAGTCTCGGGCAATCTTTAATGAAGTGGTCAACTGATCCGCACTTGTAACAGGAGCGGTCATGGAATCTACAACTCCCCGAATGCCATTTACCGCAATGTCGACATTCCGTTCTGTCTCGACGTTCATTCCCAACACTGGCGACCGAAGTGCCTCGTGTACCCACAGGGGGTCGATCACGATCTCGTCTAAAAAGGCCCGAAGTGCCTCTAGACCGGCCCACATCATCTCGAAATTTCTTCGATGCCTGTTGAAGAGACTTTCCCGAGGATCTTTTACAAAACTCTCCAGTTCCCACATCAACTTGTTGTTTTTCTTTTCTAAGCTCTTCGGCTTTACAAGCTCGCTCGACAAGTACTACGAACTCTCGTATTTCAAGAATGCCAACGAACATTTTTATATCTTCATTCAGCCCATCCTCGAAGCGTTTACACATGATAGCCTCGGACGAAACACATTCCCGAGCGTATCTACTAAGTCTAACAAATTTTCGCTCGTAATCAGTAACTGACATAGAACCTTGTTTAAGCTCAAGAAATTCCTTCTGTTTTTGATCAACAAATCTCTGACTGATATACTTTTTCCGAAACTCAGTTTGGAAAAACTCCCAAGTTACATGCTCTCGGGGCACAACAGAAGTCAGAGTACTCCACCAATAGTAGGCAGAATCGCGTAGCAAGGAGATAGTACACTTTAGGCATTCATTGGGTGTACAAGATAGCTCATCGAGTACCCGGATAGTGTTGTCCAACCAAAATTCAGCTTGCTCGGCATCGTCGTTATCCGTAGCCTTAAATTCAGTAGCCCCATGTTTTCGGATTCTGTCAACTGGGGGCTTATTTGACCTTATTTGGTCAGTTACCGGAGGTATTGTAGGTGCGGGGGTGGTATTTGTCAGGAATGGAGGTTGTGGAACAGCCGTATTAGTTCGAATGTATTGGTTGAACCAATCATTCATCACGCTATAGAAAGCTTGTCTAGCTTCATCATTCGGGTTACTAGCATTAGGTTGAGAGTCCGCAGGCGCTACACTCTCAAGATCATCAGCTACCGCTCAGTCGGGATCGGGATCCATTACTATAAATAAACACATTTGCAAATGTCAGAAATATCCACACTATCAAATAATCACATAAAATGGCATGTATAGCTAGACCCAACGCATTACGGTAGTCCTAGAATCGACTAAACCGTAGCTCTGATACCAATAAAATTGTAACACCCCGTACCCAAGACCGTTGCCGGAGTCGAACGCGAGGTGCTAACAGACTTAATTACTTTGTTTTCACAGTCCACTAAAAAAAAATTCCAGACAAGCTGGCTAACCGCGTCACTGTCGCCTTAAAAATCATATCTCGAGTTCAAAAACTCAAAAACTGATTCCGTAAATTTTCTCCGAAATTAGACTCATATATCCATCTGTGGATTTATTGCTAGAATTTTTGGTTGGGCCAATTGGTACAGTTTATTAGTTAAAGTCTCCCCTGATTCTGGATTCGACTACTCTGACCTTCATGTATTTTGACTTGGATATCTCCCTGTACAGAGCTTCAATACTCATGCCATTTGTTTCTATAGAAACTAGACTCAGAGAGGAATCCATACATATAAGGAATGACTTCTAACTATCTCTGGATAATTTATGGTGAATTATCAAAGTCGAACCAGGAGATCCAGAAACTGTTCTGGCCCTGTTTCACGAGAACTTTAATATCTCTTAATATACTGTTCATATGATTGTTTCGTTACTTTCATATGAAAATAGATTCATCAAGGTTCGATTACATAATTTATTCACTATTTAATTCCATTCCTATACATTTTTGTGATTTTTCGAATCCACACCACTGCTGCTGTCAGCAGCTGTTTTCAATGTAAACTTTACCTATTTCGTGGTTACCATGGACCAACTAGGGTTTTGTCATACATAGGTCCACATATGATCATATTTAGCCATTCCAATGGCTGATCATTTGCCCAACACTTCCATTCCAATCCATAGTCACATCATGAAACCATATATACATACATAAACACAAATGGTCTAATGCCATACTCCACTTCTACGAGCCATTTTCGCATGGCTGTACACACATACATCACAAAAAGTACTTAAAACAACAAGGGGTAGTCCTATACATGCCATATCCAGAGTTCAACTAAAAGAGTACCAAAAGAGCTTTGATAGTGTGGATGACTTCGACTTCGATGATCCCGAATCCGATAGCTAACGAACAATATCTATAAAACAGAGAGCCAAAGCAACGGGGTAAGCATTTTAAAGCTTAGTAAGTTTCAAGTAATGAAATCGGCTTTGACTAAAGTATTACATTCACATAGCTAAATGAATCACTTTATTAATTCACATTCTCATAATCATACTTACTTCACACTTCATCAACATATACACACACAAGGTATTAACCTATCTAAAAGCCGAAAGTTCGTTAGTCGATTGAACGAATATTATTTAAAACGAATCGACTTTTTCAAAGCACATGCAAACATACCTTATCGTTTGGGTTTGTCGAGCGTATTAATTGAATTTATTACAGCACAAAACGCTCACATTCAAACCCAAGTTTCTTTGGAATTTAGCCGGATATAACCACAAGCTCAATTGCCTTCGGGTCTTAACCCGGGTATAGCAACTCGCACGAATGCCTTCGGGTCTTAGCCCGGATATATCAACTTGCACAATTGCCTTCGGGTCTTAGCCCGGATATATCAACTTGCACAAATGCCTTCGGGTCTTAGCCCGTATATATCAACTGCACAAATGCCTTCGGGTCTTAGCCCGGATGTATTCAAATGCTCATGCACACATATATCAATAATCATAACACACCCATATCTTATTTTCGTTACTAAGGCTCAAACACAAAACATTTATTAAACCTTTCCAATTTCGGCTCAATAGCCACACACAAAGAGCATGATTTCGATTGGCTTTATAACATAGTCTCTATGCACATTCGACTATCCGTCATAGTATGACTAATCATTTCAATATAATTCAAGTAGGATCATTACTCGAAAACTTACCTCGGATGTTGTCGAACGACTTCAATGGCTATTCAATTACTTTTTCCTTCCCTTTATCGGATTTAGTTCCCCTTTGCTCTTGAGCTTAAGTTCAACAAATTTTAAAATAGTCATTAATCGACTATTCAAGTATTACTTTCAGAATTATATATATATTGATTCGACTTTCACACACATAGATTATAGTAAGCTTTATAAAAATCAATAAATAATTCATTAGCAAATTTTCATTAATGTTTACAACATAATCACATATTCACTACGAGCTGTTTTCCTGAGCAGCAGTCACTAACTTATTTATAACTGGAGCTACAAAACTCCAAATCACTTGCCGTTAATTTTCCCTGAATATAGACTCGTATATCTTCCATACATAAAATTTTCAGAATTTTAGGCTTGGCCAATCAATACCAGATTTTTCTTAAAATTTCCCCTGTTTCACTGTTTGACTAATGTGACCACTCTTCACTACGAATCAAATTTCTCATTTTACAGAATTCAAAATGTGCTGTATTTGATTTCATTTGAAACTAGACTCATTAAGGAGTTTAAGCATATAAATTTTATCTTATAATCATTTTTGTACAATTTATAATGATTTTCTAAAAACAGAACAGGGAATCTAGTAGTCATTTTGACTCAGCCCCACAATACTTCAAATATCTCAAGATTGGTAACTCTTTTGTTTTTATAGTTTCTTTTGTAAGAAAATAGACTCTTCAAGCTTTAATGACATAATTTACTCAGCTTCTAATTCAACTCCTACAAATTATGACGATTTTCCAAAATCACCTTACTGCTGCTGTCCCCAAGCAGATTATTACCAAATCAAATACTAACATTTGCATTTCACCTTAATAGCTAGCTTAGCAAACCTTAATTTAACATATAATTCACACATATCACATTCCAAGCATTCCGTCTATTCTATCACTTAAGGTACAAACATTACTCAATAACTTCCTAATTCAAGTACACATTCGGCCTTGGTACATAATAAGGTGGTCGATTCCTTTCCCTTTAGCACCCATTGCTCACATATGATTATTTGTATAGCTCAAACACTCATCTATCTTTGCTCATCTAAATTTATCATGAAACAACAAAATTTACCATTGTCAAATACCATAGCCGAAAGCCCTAGTCCATAACACAAATCAAAATTTCTACATGGGTTTCCAAAGTAGCTTGATATCTTACTCAAGCTTAACCAAAATTTCATGAACTAATATAAATTTCTTACCTTGCTATTAGCCTAGGATGACCGAATGCCTCCCTCCTATGTTCCTCTTTACAATCGGCCAAGAAGAACCAAGGATACAAGCTTTGTTTTCATTACCTTTCTTTTTTATTCTTTCTTTTATTTATTATAACTCCAATAACCCAATTTCTTATTATAATATCAAATGCAACAAATATATTGCCCATCATCAATCCATCTTGGCCGGCCACTATAAGGGAATTGGGCAATTTGACATGCAAGTCCACCCTTGTGTTGACATGCACTAATAAGCCCTTTAAAATTAGCCTATCATATTTCACCATGTCTCATGTTGATCCCTGTTTAATAATTCCTCATGCAATTGGCAAAATTAGGGAATGAAACTTCCACATATGCATGTACACACATAATAAACATAGAATATAACAATTAATTATTTTCATAACTCGGTTTTATGGTCCTGAAACCACTTCCCGACTAGGGTCACATTAGAGCTGTCACAGAAAAGGAGCTGTCCGAGGCTATTCCACTGCGAACACCTTAAAGTGGAGCCAAGGTGTGGGCAAGAACACTCCAACCAACCGCGCCAAGGAACCGACGATGCCAGCCAAGGCAAATAAACCTATGGCTGAGTCAGGTAAAGGCAAGGCCATCGAGAGTAATTCCAACTACACAAGGGATATCAAGTGCTTCAAATGTCTCAAAAGAGGATATATTGCAAGTCAGTGTCCTAACCAAAGCACTATGGTGTTACGAGTGGATGGTGAGATTGAATCGGAGTCCGACGTGGAAATGTGCCTGAAGTGACATCTGATGAAGCGGAGGACTTGGAGCACGCCGTTGATGGTGAGTTGCTTGCCATCAAATAAAGTTTAAGTCTTTAAGGTGTGGAGAATGAGCAACAACGCGAAAACATCTTCCATACGCGATGCCAAGTCCAAGGGAAAGTCTGTAGTGTCATCATTGATGGCGGAAGTTGTACAAACGTGGCAAGCACACATATGGTGGAAAAGCTTGGTTTACCAACTATGAAGCACTCGAGCCCTTACAAACTTTAATGGCTCAACGACAGGGGTGAAATAAAGGTAACAAAACAAGTGCTTGTTTCTTTTTCCATTGGCACGCGGGGCACTTATTGCTAGGAAGACCATGGCAGTTAGATTGAAGAGTTATCCACAATGGGTATACCAATAGGTATACATTCAAGCATTTGGGTAAGAAAATCCTCCTAGCCCCATTGACGCCCAAGCAAGTTTACGACGATCAAATGAAGCTGAAAACCTCTGTAGAACAAATGAGAGAAAAAGAAAAGAGTGTAAAAGTGAAAAATAAAAAAAAAAGAGAAAAGAAATAAAAAATAGCAAAAGAGAAGGAAAAGAAAATGAGAAAAGAAAAAGAAAGTGAGAAAATTAGTGTATTTGCAAAAGCGAGTGAAATTCAGAAGGCCGTAGTGATGAAACGTTTTGTTCTTGTACTCATGTATAAGGAAACTTTGTTTAACACTAACGAGTTGCCCAAGGATTTTCCCTCCACTGTTTTGAACCTTTTGCAGGGTTTTTAAGACGTGTTCTCGGATAAAATTCCGAGTAGATTACCACATTTTCGCGAAATCTAGCACCAAATCGATTTCGTCCCTGGAGCTATTATTCCGAACCAACTAGCCTATAGGACTAATCTCAAAGAGACTAAAGAATTGCAATGACAAGTTAACGAGTTAATAGAGAAAGGCTATATTCATGAGAGCCTTAGTCCTTGCGCCGTTCCCGTTTTGTTGGTGCCAAAGAAAGACGGGACATGGCGAATTTGTGTGGACTGCAGAGCCATGAATAATATCACTATTAAATACTGGCATCCCATACCTCGTTTAGACGATATGCTTGATGAACTAAGTGGTGCCAAACTTTTCTCAAAGATTGACTTGAAAAGTGGCTACCGTCAACTCCAAATGCGAGAAGGCGACGAGTGGAATACGGCCTTCAAAACTAAACATGATTTGTATGAGTGGTTGGTCATGCCGTTTGGCCTAACCAACGCACTTAGCACCTTCATGAGGTTAATGAATTATGTCTTAAGGTTTTTTATTGGTAAGTTTTGCATCATTGACTTTGATGATATCCTTATATATAGCAAAACTTTGGAAGAACATGTGATGCATCTTAAGTCTATCTTGGAAGTTTTACGAAAGGAAGCCCTTTATGCTAACCTCAAGAAATGTTCCTTTTGTTCTGAAAAAGTTGTCTTTTTAGGCTTCGTAGTCAGCTCGGAAGGTCTAAAAGTGGACCAAGAAAAGATCAAGGCATACATGATTGGCTAAGGCCTACGAGTTTCAGCCAAGTACGGAGTTTTCATGGTTTGGACAGCTTCTATTGATGATTTGTGCCAAACTTCAGCACAATTGCCGTATCGTTGATGAGTTTCATAAAAAAGTACTCAGCTTTTCAATGGACCAACAAGCAAGAAAAGTCCTGTATTAAAATTAAAAATTACCTTACTAACGCTCCTTTGCTTTCATTACCTGATTTCACTAAAACATTTGAAATTGAATGCGATGCTTCAGGTGTTGGGATCGGGCTGTTCTAACTCAAGATGGAAGGCCTGTGGCATACTTAAGTGAGAAACTCAATGGATCCGTGCTTAATTACCCTATGTATGAAAAAGAAATATACGCGCTAATTCGAGCCCTCGAGACATGGCGACATTACTTATGGCCAAATGAGTTTGCGATTCACTCTGATCACGAGGCCTTAAAACACATCAAGGACCAGCACAAGTTAAATAAATGTCATGCCAAGTGGGTTGAGTATCTTGAATCATTCTATTATGTAATAAAGTAAAAAAAAAGGTAAAGATAATATCATAGCCGATGCTCTTTCGAGAAGGTACACTTTGCTATCATACCATGATTCAAAATTACTTGGCTTTTCCTTATTGAAAGATTCGTATGTTAACAATGTTGATTTTGGTGATATCTTTATTGCTTGTGAGAATGGTGCTTTTGAGAATTTTATAGGTACGAAGGATATCTTTTCAAGGAAGGAAAGTTATGCATTCCTCGAGGTTCTATGCGGGACTTACTTGTGCTCGAGGCGCACAGCGGAGGCCTCACGGGACATTTTGGAGTAAGCAAGACTTTGGCAACAAAATAAGGAAAGATGTCAAATAAATCTGTGAGCGATGCGTAACGTATAAAAAGGCTAAGTCCAAAGTTCAACCCCACCGTCTATACACCCATTTGCCCATTCTCGAAGTGCCCTGGATGGTCATTTCCATAGACTTCGTCCTTGGATTGCTGTGAACAACAATGGTGAAGGATTCCGTCTTTTTCGTTGTTGACCAATTTTTGAAAATGACTCATTTTATCGCATGTACAAAAACTGACGATGCTGTTCATGTTGCTAATCGTTTCGTTAGGGACATTGTTCGGTTGCACGGCATCCAGGGAACCATCGTGTCTGATCAAGATGTGAAGTTGTTAAGTCATTTTTGGAGATCATTGAGGAGGAAATTAGGAACTAAGTTGCTATTTTCAACCACCTATCACCCCCAAACAGATGGCCAAACGGAAGTGGTCAACTACGTACTATCTATACTACTTCGAGCCATCATCTGAAAAAATTTAAAAACATGGGAGGATTGTTTGTTGCATATAGAGTTCGCCTATAATCGTTTTGCCCATTAGGTGAAAAAATACTCATTTTTTGAAATAGAGTACGGTTTTAATCCTTTAACACCCTTAGACTTAGTGTCTTTGCTTAATGATCAACTTATCCGTGTAAACGCTAAGAAAAAGCCGATTACGTTAAAGACTTACATCAAAAGGTGTAGGCCAACATTGAAGCTAGGACAGAGACAAATGTGCGAAAGGCGAACAAAGGGCGGAAATGAGTTGTCTTTGAACCCAGTATTGGGCTTGGGTTCATATGCACAAAGAATGATTCCCTGCCTAACGAAGATCTAAGTTATTACCCCGAGGGGATGGACCATTCCAAGTCATTGAAAGAATCAACGAGAACTCCTACAAACTTGATTTATCGGGTGAGTATAACATAAGTGTAACATTCAATGTGCCTGACTTATCCCCATTTGATGCAGAATTTGACTTGAGGACAAGTCACTTCGAAGAGGGGGGCTGATGTGGAGCTCCTCAAGCTCAAACCAAGATCCGATCGAGCTACCCTAAGGCCCCATTACATGGGCATGAGCTAAATCCTTTAAAGAACACATTTCTGCCTTAGCTGCTCACATATGGAATGAAACCATGGCTGGACGCATTGAAGGAGCTCAAACAAGGTCAACAAGGACACCTTGCATTCTTTTGCAAGGCAACCTTAGCTCCCATTCAGTTCCATGAGCTCAACTCAGCTCCATCTAGCTCAATTGAGCTCATTCTTAATTTCTATTTAATTATGTTTGCTGGAATAAATTAAATAAGCCAGTTAAATTAGTTAAAGTCAGCCTAAATAATTAAATGTGTTTTAATTTTTCTAATTCTAGACATTTTAATTAAGTTTAATTATGTCTTAGTTTGTTCATATTTATTAGCTATTTTAATGTGTCAAGTTTAGGACCAATTTAAAGCTTGTTGCCCATTTATGTTGTCCAGTCGATTTAGCTAATTAAGATGTTCTAAGCTATAGCCGAATTTAAGACATGTCTTAAACCTTACATGTTTAATATGTCTTAGCTAAATACAAGGTTTTAATATGTCTTTGAGCTACTGAAATTAATGTGTCTAAGTTCAGTTAATATGCTGAATTAATTTGAGTGTAGGTGAAATGTTTGGGACTACATTAATGCAAGTTTAGCTGCTGATTTATTTTCTCCAAAAGACATGATGGTTCGGTCATTGCAACAACCATAACCAGCTACTGATTCTTCTTCTTAAAGTAACCGGTTAGCTCCTCTAAGCTACCATTGAAAGCTTTCACACCAGCAGCCCATGCCGTTCACATTACAAGGCTGTTCATATTTTTGCTTTCACACCTTGTGGCCAATTGTCTCCTTGTGTTCGCATTTCATGGCCGGCTAGCTACCCAAGAATTGCATTAAAACTTCAAGTCCATTTAGCTTTTCCAAGCATCAGCTCAATTAAGTTTCCTAAACACCAAGGCCAAATTTATTGATTCAACTCAGCTCCCAAAACACTCAATTAAGTTCCAGCTGAACTAAGGCATCTAGAAGTTGCCCTTTGACATCTCCCATGCACAAGGAAGCTTCCTGGAAATTTCTTGAAGAATTCGGGAATTTTCATCTCACTTAAAAGCTAAAATTAAGTGACCATTCAGCTAGCTTTGTGACTATTCGGCTAGAATAAGATCAGCACTATAAATATGTAACTCTTTTCTTTGTTTTAGAACTTTTGTCAACTTGAATGTTATCTAAGTGTTTTTGTGAGAATTTCTTCTCTCAATTTCATCCAAAGACTCAGCTGACTTATCTACTTAGTTAGTGGCATCAACCTGAATCTTTTCCGAACTTATCACTCTACTTGAGTGTGGCATTCACCATCCTACATACCATTGGTTCTTACTTTTTTAGGTAACGGGTCAAGGTCGATATCACCATCAACTATTCCTCTTAATATATTATAATTTTTGGGTCAGCACTCCTATTTAGTGTTGGTTCACTCTTGCATCTTAAAATTTCCTTTCCGTCCATCCACAATTACCCACCTAACTGAACAAGCTATCATTTATACTTTTATTTCTTGTTAGCTGAAGCTACACCTATCCAAACTCAACCATTTTGAATCCATATTTGTTCCTAAACCCCAATCTAAGCCTAATTCCATCCAAGCTTCTCAAGTCGAACAACACTTCTTCATTAGACGATCAGGCATCACCATCTTTAGCCCTTAGTTTCCATGAAGGGGTGCATTTGTTGGCTGCCAATTCCATGCCGTCTCATGCATATTCCTAGAGACATTAAATGGCAGCAAATTAATTGAATTAAAACACCATTAATTCAGCTAAGACAAATTAATTAGCAGTAGCTAATAAATTTGTCCTAAACTAGACACATTAAAATTATGTCTGAAACTAGACACATTAAAGCATATACTAATATAAGACATATTTAATACATTAAATTAAAATGTCCATATTTAAGACACATTAAATTAATTAATTATTTTGAGCTGAAATTTAACTAATTAACTAACACAACTAATTAAGTTTATTCTAGCAACATAAATGCATTAAGTAAATAAATTGAAACCAGCTCAATGAGCTAGCTTTGTGTAGAATTGAGCTCCTTTTGAGTTGAAACAAACTAAGTCAACTTGTAGAACGTTGCAAAATGAGCTTGTTGAGTTGGTCACTTGTTGATCAAACACTCCTTCTTTCCAAGCTCTATCTATATAGCTTGAAATAGTCTCTTGGAACCTCTTTGCTTGGACTCGGATGATTGGTCCCAACGGCAGCTCCAAGGGTTTAGCAACTAGCTCCTTGGCCAAGCTCGCATCAATGTGAAAGCCCCAAACCGAATGGTCCCTAGTGTGAAAAACATTTCTAGCAATGTGAAAACTCTCTTGGCCATTGGTCTCCATGAAGGGATGCTTGGGAGAACGAAATCAGCAGCTCTCTGATATTCAAGCTGTCCATTATATATGGCTGCACAAATTAATTTAGCAAATTAATTAAGTTTCAGACACAATTAAATTCAGCAGCAGCTAAACTAATTAATTTGGAACATGTAATTAATTTGTCTAAACTAAGACACATTAAAATCAAATAATGACTAAGACACTTATTTTCAGCAGCAGCCAAGGCACATTAAAAATCGATATTAAGCTAGGACATATTAACAACATGCATTAAACTAAGACACATTAAACACTACAATTATTAGATTCAAATTATAATTTATTTATGAGCTGAAATAAATTAACGAATTAACTAGACACATGAAAATTTTCCTGCATGAAATTGTTCCAGCAAAAAAAATAAGATAGACGAAAGCTAAAATGAACTAAAACGAAATTAAAAAGGATAAAATTGAGCTCAATGAGCTAGAATCGAGCTCCATTGAGCTAGAATCGAACTACGTCAGGTTGCAAGAGTTGGCAAGTAATGCTTAGGGAGCTGGCCCGAGAGTGTGCTGAGGGGGTGATCGCATCAAATAAAGACTACGCGAGCAGAATTTCTAGATGTGATTATGACAGAAATTACGAGTTTCAGGCTTTTAATTCAAGATTTAAATCATACTAGGTTTAGGCTTTGGGCTTAATTTTTATTATAAATGAGCCCAATATTGTAATTATCAGCTCTTATTATTTTATTATTTCAAATTTTTAATAATTATAAAGTAGTTTAAGTTATTTTGGAGTTTTATGCCAATAAGAAAGTTTAGTTTAAAACTACTTCTTGTTTAGATTAAATAGAGTTCTAGTATATTTAAGAGCTTTATTTAGATTTATTTAGCTAACCTATATATAGGCTTTTGCATTGTACACAAATCAAACAATTGATTATTATTCAACTTCTCTTTTGAATTAATAAATTCTCTTTGAGTTTTCCTTTCAAGAATTTCTCTTGAGCTTCTTTTAGAAGAGTTTTAACAATTTTTTTCAAATTGTGGGAATCATCTTCAAACTTTTTCTTGCCAAGTTTCCTTTCTTGGAGGGGAAATTAGAGCTAAGGGTGAGTAAAACTCGATTTTACTAGAAAAATTTGAAAAATATTTTGAATTTTGAGTTTAACAAATCGATTTATTCGAGGAAATCAAGTTTTTTGAGTCAACTCATTTTTTTTAAATTTTAAGTTTGAATCAAATTTAATTTTTGAATTTGAATAACTCGAATAAACCGAATACCAAACTATAATATTTTACATTTTTACCCTAAATCCTCAAACCTTTTTACTTTCCCTCAATACTTTTACTCCCTTCCACATTCTCCCCATGTAACAACTCGATTTTAGGCCTAGTCAGAGCAGTGGTTTTGAAACCACTAATCCGAGGCCAAAAAATTATTTTTAATATTATTTTATGTGTTTTAGCTTAATTATATGAGTGCATGAAAATTTTGGTGAAATGATTTTAGCAATTGTATGCCTAATTACGAAAAAGGACTAAATCGCATAAAGTGCAAAAGTCTTGTTCTACTAACTAGAAATGTCAAATAGCTATAGAACATTAAAATAGAGGTCCTTAATAAGTAAATAGACCAATAAAATGTTAGTGCCTAGAATGGAGCCTTAATTCATGAGATGGTCAAACGGTAGGTGACTTAATTGATAAATAAATAATAAACCTAAAGGCTAGCTATCATCTTTTTTCTCTTCTTCTCTTCTCCACCAAAATTTTCAGCAAGAAAGGGGTCTTGAAAGTTTGAAATTTTCAGCCATTAAGTTCTCTAAAAAATAAGTGATTTTGATGACTTTTCTTGATAATTTTTGTACTTTTGGGACCCGTGTAGCATAAGCTAACTAATGAGGGGACTATTTTGCAAAATGGTTGAGAGTCTAGGGTTTTTCCATGAGAGTACTCATGTTGGTTGCTGAAATTTTATAGAAGAAAATGATTTATGGTTGTTAAATAAATAACTTTTGTGAAGTAGTTTTCATGAAAACCCTAACTAGGGACCATTTTGCATAAGTTATAAATTATTTGGTAAATGTGTGAAATAATTGAAATTATGAGATGTTGTAGCCTTAAAGTAGTTTTGGCTAAGCTTGGTTAATGAAGAAATTCGATGAAAATCAATTTACGAGCCCAGGAGTAAAACTGTAATTTTGTGAAACTCTAGGGGCAAAATGGTCATTTTGAAAAGATATGAATTATGAAATGTATTGATTAATATGACGATTGAATTAGTGAATTTTTATCATTTTAGATCAAGAAATAAAAATCCAGCCTAGACCGGAGGAAGGCCAAGCAAGTAGACTAAATCCAACTAATCGCCCACTTTTTGTATACCGAAGTAAGTTGCACATAAGTAAGGCAACTTTATCGTTATTGTGTGTTGAATGATTAATTTTGCGTAATATGGTTGAAATTGCTTATAAATATTGCATGATGAAATTTAATGTAGTAAGGTCCCGATTGAACCTAGGAATAAACTGGATATCCATGCCATGACATTTGGGTGATATGTGTGCTAGTGTATGACCATGTCTGGGACATGGCGTCAGCCACGATATGAGAGCTAGTGTAAGACGATGTTTGGAACATGGCATCGGTGATGTTGTGAGAGCCAGTGTAAGACCATGTCTGGGACATGGCACCGGCATTGATATGTGTACTAGTGTAAGACCATGTCTGGGACATGGCATCGGCCACATCATGAGAGCTAGTGTAAGAGCATGTCTGGGAATGGCAACGGCATTGAGACGAGAGCTAGTGTAAGACCATGTCTAGGACATGGCATCAACCTCAAAATGTGAGCCAGTGTAAGACCATGTTTGGAACATGGCATCAGCAATTCACCCTCTTGTGTAAGGCTTATTAGATTTCCTTTAGTATTCCAAATGGTTTCATTGGTTATTTAAAAGTTGATGATAAAAATATGGAATGATATAATCATGTTGTGAGTGGTACAAGTTCTTATTCGAAACTCATGAGATATGAGTCTAGTTATGTTGCCTTGATGATAAGAATGTCATGAGTAAGTTCTAGCCATAAAAATGATTTTGGGATGATATTGAAATCTTTGGCTTATACTTGGGATATATAGGCATGTAGTGATAATTACCTTTGTTCACTCAAGAATGTTGTGTTAATTTGTAATACGCATGGTTGATGTTGTTACTTATTTATATGCAACTGACTAAGCTTTATGCTTACTCCCTCTCTTTTCATTTTCTTATAGTTCTGCCAAGCTAGCATCGGGAATCAAGAAACGTTGAAGGCATTGATTCGCACAATCACTTGAAGCTCTTGGCATAATTAGTTTAAATATTTTGAGTATGGCATGTATAGGGACTTGATCTTTTGTTTTAGTGTCTTGTTATTTTAGCCAGATGTGTTAGCTCATATGATGGATGTGATATTCATTTTGTATAGGCCATTAATGTTGGCTAATATTGATTTTTATTAAATGCATTTGATGAAGATTTTCATAGTTGTGGCTGTTTGGTTATGTGTATTCATGCTTGGATTGTTTATGCTTGATGTTGTGTAGGTTGGTGCAAGTAAGGGTGGCAAAAAGGCTTGGTAGATAGCCTTGTCTTTGTCCACACAGGCAGACACACGGGCATGTGTCTAGACCGTGTGTGACACATGGCTTGCCCCATGGGGTGTAGTTAGGACGTGTGTCCCCTATACCTAATTTTTGGCAAAACAAAATGCCAGTAGTAACCACACGGGCGGAGACACGGCCCTGTGTCCCAACCGTGTGGAGGACATGGCCTAGTACACTGACGTGTACCATGGCTGTGTGCTCTTAAGATGTTGCTGATGTCAGAAACAGAATGTTAAGGTTTTTGCACATAGGCTAAGGCACGGGCGTGTCATGGCCGTGTAGAGCACACGGGCATGTGCCAAGCTGTGTGAAAACCCCTGTAGGTTTGAATCGAAAAATAAATTCGCACGGGCTAGGGACATGGGCGTGTCCCGATATGCTCAGCCCCTATGAGTCACACGGTCCTTCAACATGCCCATGTTAAGAAGGCACATGGGCGTGTTTCCCTTCCACACGAGAGTGTGCTCCTGTCTACTTGAAATTTTACAAAGTTTTCTAGAGTGCACAGATTTGTTCCGAATCAATCCTAAAGTCGTAGGCCCGTAGGAGGGACATTAAGGTATTGCGAGAAGCTTTTATTTAGAGCAAAACTTTATAACAGGGAAATATATGTTTGTATGTGTTTAAGTCTGGTAACACCTCGTATCCTGTTCCGGCGTCGAACTCGAGTAAGGGGTGTTACACCCTAAAACTTTTACTTCCCTCCCATCCTACCCTCCATCTACCTTCCATTCCCCCCCCATGTTTTTGAATATTTTCCCCCATTTTTTTTTGAATATTTTCCCCCCATTTACTTTCCCTTCAAAAATTTACTCCCCTAACTCTCAAAACTTTTTATTTTCCCTTAAACTTTTACATTTTCACCCTTTATCCCCAAATAAAAAAATCATCCAAAAAATTCCTAAACTTATATAGTAACAATTTTATTTATATCTACTATTATATGATTCAATTAAATTTCACAATTTGTACTATTTATACAATTGAATTGTTTAATCATATTAAATATTTATAAATTTTTGTTAAAATTGAATTATTGATGATGCCATAAAATATTCATGTTAAAATTTTATGTTGGTATCAATTTTACATATTATCTTAAAGATAACTTGTACTAAAAAATCACATTTTTTATATTTAATATATTTTTTAACTTCAAAATACATAGTGACAACGGTTACAAGGATCCAAAGTCATTTTTTAAATTTAACTTGAACAAATATATTCGATTTAATTCGATTTAATTCGATTCAAATTCCATCTCACTCGACTCGATTCGAGAAAATTTCAAATCGAGTTAGGATGATAACATAGGATTCGTCAACTTGATTTAACTCAATTTTTTCATTTGATAATGCTCACCCCTAATTAGAGTCGCTTGAAGGGGTTGCTTCATGTTTCCAAGGCTTCTTAAGACTTCTACATACCACGTTCTATCTTTCCATCTATCTTCTTTATTTTCTTCCTTATTATTCTAATCGTAGATTTATTATTCTATTTTAATTATCTTAGTTATTCATTTTAATTGTTTTATCTAACTTGGATTTGATTGCATTCAGGTTGTGTTAAAGTCCAAGTTTCTTTCCCAACGTCTAGAACCCTAAGTCAAATCTGCGACTTGAACAAACTGTATGATCCACCTCATTCCTTCTCATCCGCAAATAGGCCCTTTAAACTCCTCTTTGACCCACTTTGTTCGACCTCCTATAGTTAGCCCAATTGGTAAACACAAAGGATCAGTCTTTGTTTTGATCATCACAAGAAGATATGGATCATGGAAATTTGGCCCAACATCAACATATTTCGCCTTGATAAGAATTGGTTCAACCTTGATGCACGAAATCACATCAGTAAGTATTCAAGATGCTACAATAAATCACAAACATAAGAGTTAAAAACAGGCATGCTAGACTCATTTATCACATAGCATCATAAAATATCAAATCATATTGATACATTGGCAATTTTTGAAGATGAAAATACATATTAAAGACTCTTTTTGGATACTCAGATCTCCATCACAACATGTGATACGAGTCGCAAGGCCTAAAATCAGGCTCATGAATGTGGTAGCCTCAAATTTCCTTAAGACTCAATAACAGAGTCAAAGGCCAAGCAAATTTAAGCAAGATTGAATGAGCCCATCCAAGACTTTGTTACGAAGGCCCCAGATGCAGACATGATTGAAAAAGAAAATCAAGATTCACTATCTTGTTTTCAAGAAAATCAAGAAACTGAATCTTGGTCCAATTTTACTATTTTAGACAATTAAAAGAATCAAGAAAAACAATGTAACACCCCAAACCTGGTTTGGACGTTATAGCCAGATTAGGTGATACGAACTCGAATATGGATGTCACGAGTCATGTTTTGCCCGATCGTTTAAATTGGGTAAGATTGACAATTTTAAAAAAAATAGGCTTAAGATAGTTGAAGGATAAGTTAAAAGAAAAGGTTGCACAAAGGTTAGATAAACAATGATAGATGGTAGGCTAAAATTTAAGAATGAACCAACATAATAGATTCCTGTTGACCCAAAGCTTAGAAAGTAATTAAGCTGAATAGGGTGATGGAAAAATGGTAAAGATCGTTTGATAGTAAACCTTGACCCGCAATCTACAAAGATAGGAACCTTGGTATGGTGAATGCCACACTTGGATACAAGTGATAAGTTTATAAAATAAACAGAATTGATGCCACAAGGGTTGCTTGATAAGCCAACTCAGTCTTTGGAGAACAATGGGAGTTGAACACTCACAAAGTAATAAGATATTATCAAATTCATCAAAAAAAAGTCCTTTTACAAAGGCTGATTTCTCTTATTTATAGTGCTAGAATAGGCTAGACGAATAGTCATAAGAATTCAACTTAATGTGCTAATTAAAAACTAAAATAAAGTTCAAGTTTTTTGACATTCTTGAACCAAATAACTCCACTCTTGAATTCTCTTCAATTTAGCTGAATGAATGACCGTAAATGCTTGAAAAATGACTCTTGAATTGTCCCTTGGCTAGCCGAGTAAACACCAACTCCCTAAAGGCATTTTGAATGCTTTGAGTTAATTTTTGAAGTAGCAAAAATGGCTTGTAGATGAAGCGGTTGCCACTGAAATAAAAGGATGGTATAATGCTCCTTAAAGCTCCTTAAATGATGTATAAAACCTCATTTGTAATAGCCCCCTTTCTTGCAACCAAAAATGACTTGAAAAGCCACTTTATTGAATGTGTAACAACCTTGAATTGTAACAGTTATGAGCTGAAGAGTTACAATAAATTGCAAGTGAATCCAATTGACCTGTTCCATGCATGGCTATTAGATTCGACTTTGCGCTCTCCCCAAGCTCGATCCACTAATGCTTCTTGAAATTTCTCAACTCGTGATTGAGTTATAGGTCCTTGTGGCAGCTCAATAGATTCGGTAGTAATTTCCCGAGCTATGGTCGCATCATTCCCCCCTTCGAGACGATTTGTCCCCAAATCATCACCTACATCAAAAAGGGATAAATCAGCACCATTAAAAGTCGCACTAACCCCATACTCACCAGGTAGATCCAATTTATATGCGTTATCATTAATTCTTTCCAAGATTTGAAAAGGTCCATCTTCTCGTGGAAAAAGCTTGGATCGTCGTTGAACAGGAAATCTCTCTTTACGCATGTGAATCCAAACCCAATCATTAGGTTCAAATATCACTCATTTACGATCATTTTTAAATTGATGAACATATTGTTCCATTCTTCGCTCGATATTATCTTTAACTCGCTGATGCAATTGTTTAACAAAATCTGCCATTTTCTTTCCGTATACATGCACAAACTTATAAATCTCTCCAAAATTAGAATCATCAGCATATAATTCTTTTAAATAAACAAAACCAAGTAATTTAACATCTAAAAATTTAAAAGAGCATACCTTCGCGAAAGAGCATCCGCAATGATATTTTCCTTACCTTGTTTGTATTTGATGACATATGGAAAGGATTCTAAGAACTCGGCCCATTTTGCGTGATGTTTGTGTAACTTGGTTTGTCCTCTCAAATGCTTCAAAGCCTCATGATCCGTATGTATAACAAACATAAAAGTGGAGCGTTAGTTAAACACTCTTTAATTTTAACAAAAGAAGATTCTTGTTCATCAGACCAAAGAAAAGGTGTATTCTTTTTTATAATACTAGTCAATGGGGCAGCAAGTGTGCTAAAGTTTGGTACAAATCTCCTATAGAAACTTGCAAGGCCATGAAAGCTTCGAAATTGGCTGATATTGGTCGGACGTGGCCATTCTCGTATTGCCTTGATCTTCTTTTGATCCACTTCTAGACCACTTTCACTTCAACAAAACCTAGAAAAACAACTTTGTTAGTACAAAAGTTACATTTCTAAAGGTTTGCATATAGCACTTCTTTTCTTAAAACTTCCAACACAGACCGTAGATGTTCAATATGATATAAAGACTTACTATAAACCAAAATATCATCAAAATAAACTACACAAAAATGACCAATGAAAAACGTCAAAACGTGGTTCATCAACCTCATGAAAGTACTTGGAGCATTAGTGAGGCCAAATGGCATCACTAGCCACTCATACAAATCGTATTTGGTTTTGAACGCAGTCTTCCACTCATCCCCCTCCCGCATGCGAATTTGATGATAGCCACTTTTCAAATCAATCTTAGAAAACAATTTTGCACCACTAAGCTCATTTAACATATCATCAAGTCTAGGGATTGGATGATGATATTTGATGGTAATTTTGTTGATAGCTCGACAATCTACGCACATTCTCCATGAACCATCTTTTTTAGGCACCAACAGAACGAGCACGCGCATGGACTTAAACTGTAATGCCCAAATTTTTGGGTTTTCTGTGTTTCTATGATTTTTAAAATTTGTGTGTGTTCTGGTTGGTTAAAATATATATTTTAGTAGGTTAGTGGGCCTTTGGAAGGCCCAAACTTAAGTTAAATCCGTGGTAGTCTTCGGAATTTTAATTTTATGAACAGGTGATGCAATTGGCGTTTGGGCTTTTAAGAGTAAAGGGGTAAAAGATGACACAAAAAGGAGTGTGGTGTAGTGGCAAGGTGGCGCCACTTAGGGGACAAGGAAGTGACGCCATAGAGGAAGCAAGGGGTCCAAGGTTCAAGTCTTGGCTCTTGCAATATATTTTGGTTTTTCTTTTCAATAAATCTGGAAGCACGTAGGTGCGCTTTAAAGTTTAATGTGTTGGATTTATGACACAAATGAGTTGTTGGCCTAGTGGTGGTGGCGTGAATTGGCATGTGAGAGGACTTTGGTTCAAATCCCTTGGCACACAAAGGTTGATTATTTTGCTATATTGGGACGGTAAGAGTTGGTGTTGGTTTTAAACTCTGGTGATGGAGGGATCCCACATCGGGAAGCTAACATAAGAGTAGATGGAGAGCTGGCTTTAAATAGAGCAAACCATGAGGAGAGTAGGCATACCCTTCTTGGCTGATCCCTTTCGCTTTGTGACATGCTCGTTTGGGTTGGGCGTCAGCTAAGAGTGTTTGGAGCGTGGATTAACTGTAGTCTCCTAACAGGTGTGTATTTCTCATTACTCTAGCAGTAGGACGGCTATTTCGGGCCGCAATGGGCTGAAATGAGCCATGTGGTCCCAATGGGTCCGTAGGCCCAAATGGATAAGTTGTAGAATTACTAAAATACCCCTATAGGGTAGGACTACCGATTTACCCCTGGAGGGTAAAATGACTATTTTGCCCCACGTGCGTAAATGACTAACTTGTGTGATGATTGGGTTAGTTGATGTAGATTTATGTTAGTTAATCGTTAATTCATAAGTCTAATATGTTAGTGATCGATTGCAGGATTATCGCGTGGGAGATATCGTCATCAATCGTCATCAATCAGGTGTGTAAACGACACCCTCCCTTAGACTGAATCGGTAAAAGCTGAAATACTGAAAAATTGGTATTTTGTGAACTCGCGAGCGTACGAGCGCTCGTGAGACAGTTGTTAATGAATATGGTGCATTTGGATGATTAGAGTGCAGAGTGTGCATTTTCGTGCCCAATGATATTTTTGGGCTTAATGGGCTGAAAACGGGCCAATGGGCCAACGGGCCCACTTTGGTAAAAAGACGAGGTAAGTACTTCTGATTACTTGGTAAACGTTAGAATGAGCATGAGACCTTAGCAATAGGTAATAATTAGTGAAATACCCTTATGCATGCAAAATTATGATTTTACCCCCAGGGTTATTTTTTTCTGAAAAGCAGGATGTTCTGTTTCTGTATACGTATGCCATGACATATTAGTTCTGTTGCATGGGACATGGGTTTATATTGATGGAGGAAGCGTTCTGGCAGCCTCGCTGCATTCTGGTGGCCTCGCCACATATATCTGTTCTGGTGACTTCGTCACAATATCTGGCAGCCTCGCTGCAATCTGGTGGCTTCGCCACAATATCTGGCAGCCTCGCTGCAATCTGGTGGCTTCGCCACATATACATATATCTTTTGTAACACCCCCACACCCGAAACCGTCACCGGAGTCAAGCTTGAGGTGTTACTAAACTTATCTTACCTTTTAAACAACTCTAAACCACTTATTTTAATTTTCAGAATAAACTATTTTTCTGCGTCATGGTTGCTTAAAAATTCATTTCTCAAGTTTCAAAACTTGAAATTAATATCCGTAAATTTTTCCTGAAACTAGACTCATATATCTATCTACTAATTGTTTTCTAGAATTTTTTACTTAGCCAATTAGTACAGTTTATTAGTTAAAGTTACCCCTATTTCAGAATACGACTACACTGGCCTCTACTTACTACGAACCACTTTTCTCTCCGTAAAAAAATCATATGACTATAACGTTTGTTTCTTTTAAAACTAGATTTAACAATAATTCTAAACATATAAAGTAAACCACCTAATTATTTTTGTAAAATTTATGGTGAATTTCTAAATTTGGAACAGGGGATCTAGAAATCACTCTAGACCTATTTCACCAAAACTCAGATACCCTATAAAATACAAAACCTTTACCTATTTTACTTATTCCATATGAAAATAGACACAATGAGCTTTAATTTCATATATTATTCACCATCAACCCATGTCTCTACAATTTCTTGTGAGTTTTCAAAATCCCGTTATTTCTGATACTTGAATCTGTTTTTAAGTTACTTTCACATTTTTCTTAGTTTTCATGTGATAGTTACTACTTAATCATACATACTATTAAACATGTATATCATCAGCCACTCTATTAGCTAATCACTAGCAAGTATTTACATATCATTCATTGATCATATCATATCAAAAGAAACCAAGTTCCTATACATGCCATACACAAAACGAAACGTCTAACTATACCAATGTGATTTCTTCAATAGTGTATCAGGTCTCCGATGTTTCCTTCGATCCCCGAGTGGCTTGATAAAAACTATAAGAAAAAGAAAATAAAGTGAGTAAGCACTAGGCTTATGATACGATCTGCCTCAGAAGAGTCAAGTCGTATTAATGTGCCCGATCGTCAACAAGAAGTTACGTTAGGTTTAATTGAAAAGGTCGGATGAAGGAAGGAAGGATATTGGTTTTGGGTTCGAATTAGAATAGGTAAGAAGAATTTGAAAGTTCGGGTTTGGAGTCCGAATAGGTATGGATGAATAAATTGGTTCAATTAGGTAAGGGGGAATTGAAGAAAAGGACGTAATGGAATGAAGGGTAAGAACGAAATGGTATTAAGAAATAGTTCGAATGGAATAGTCAGTTTAGGTACAATTGGTAAATGGAGAAATGGGGTTGAACAAAAAGTGCAAACAAGAACCAATACCGATTTGATATCGACCCGTTGTTTATAAGCTCTTTTAGTTCGGTTTGGAATTGGTAAATGAAAACCTTGACCCACTATCTAACAAGATAGGAACCTCGGTATGTTTGAACGCCACACTACGAGTAGTGATAAGTTCGGTTTCGACAAAGAACAACGGTTGACACACTAGACGCTAGGAAGCCAATCGAATCTTTGAACGAAATTTGAGAAAAAGTTTTGCCTAACAAATTCGGCAGCATAACATTAACAAAATTCTAAAAAGTTCTTTTCAAAGTAACACAAGCCACAATATATAGTGAATGCAAGGGATAGCCGAATAGGCTCTTGAGGTAGCTAAATGGTTGCTGAAAATTCCAGATTTTTTGATGAAGCTTCCTTAAAGTTTCTTGTGCATGGAGAACGGTAAGGGGCAGCTTCTAGATGCCTTGATTCAATACAAAAATTGAATGAATTGTTTGGGAGCTGAAATGCCATCAATAGGTTCGGCCAAATGCTTCAATTTGGAATTAATGCTGCTGCTTGATTTAGCCGAATGTTCATGTGATTAAGGAGCTTTCTAGAGCACTTCAATAGTCTTAGAATGTGAACAAACCGATTTGAACAGCCACACATGTGTGAACAAACAAAACCGAACAGCCCTTGGTGTGACAGCCCTAAAGTGACCCTAGTCGAAAAGCGGTTTGGGACCGCTAAACCGAGTCACCAAATTGTTTAAATATGATATTTATTGTCTAAAATATGTGAATATGAATGTGTGAAAGTTTTAAGCTTCGATTTCGTTAATTGCATGTGAATTTAGTTAATAGGACTTATGCGTGATACTTTTGAATTGTGATAGGGTAATCTATAAAGAGCTATTAGTGCATGTAATCAAAAAGGGGGACTTGCATGTCAAATTTCCCCCCCTAATTAGTAGTGGCCGGCCATGAGCATGGGTGGACAAAATGTTATGGCTAAAACATGTCATAAACATGTTGGGTTAATGCATTATGTTAGGAATAATAAATAAAAAAACACGGGCAATAAAATATTAGTGTTAGTAGGAGGAGAAACAAAAAAAAGAAGGAAAAGTGTGTGGTTGTTCCCCCATTTTGCCGAAACTAAAAAAAAGAAAAAAAAGAAAGGCTTCATCCTTTGGTTCTTCTTGGCCGGTTTGAAAGGAGGAAGAAGAGAGGTTTCGGTCACCTTGAGCTTAAGGGGAGGTTAGTATGTTGTGTTAAATTCTTAAATTTTAAACTTGTTTCTAGTTAATTAGCTAATTTCTTACACAAACCATGGCAAAATTTCGAAATCTCGGTGATGGCTTGAGCATTCGGTTTTGGTTATTGAAAGGAATGAGTTGGAGGTTGGATCATGTTAAGATTCGGCCTTGTACATAAACATTAAGAGTTTGATGTTTTTGAGATTTTTGGAAGGTAAATAAGGTTATACACAAGATAAATACTAAGATTTTGGTTGACTTGTTTTTTTAGTGAGGTTCGGCCAAGGACCTTATGTGCAAGTTTATTCGGTTTAAGTAGAGAAAACATGACGGGTAGATATGAAGTAATGTGTATATTGGTTCGGCTGCTAAGCAAGGAAATAATTGTTAGTAACATAGTATCTATGCACTTATGTATATATATGTATGTACAGATCACCTATTTAGCTATGGATATCTAAGGTGTTAAATAATGAAATTCTTGATGACTTGGGTTAAATAGCATTCGGCTAAGGACTATATGGGCTTGCTAATTCGGTTTAAGTGAAGAAAATATGATAGAGAAATATGACTAAATTGTGGACTTTGACAATTTAAATAATGCATTTGACTTATGTACCGACCTAGGATGATATGTGTTTCTATATGAAGTTAGATGGTGTTGATGAAATTCGGTAATGCATGATGTTTGAATAGTATTGAGCAAGGTCATTGTACTTAAATTGTATGACATACATGTATTGAATGGAATTGCCCAAGTGAAAAATAATTAAATGAATTTATTTGTTTAAATTAAGCTCAAGGCAAAGGGGATCTAAATCCGATAAAGGGAAGGAAAAAGTGGTCGAATAGCCATCGAAATCGTTCGACAACATCCAAGGTAAGTTTTCAAGTAACGAGACTTAGTTTACGATTTGATTAAGTCATGACGTATGAGCGTAACAAATATACGGTGATATGATGATTCTACTTGAATTTTATGTTGAGTTAATTTGTCTATACGTGTGACGGGTAGCCGCATGTGCATAGAGATCGTGTCATAAAGCAAACTAAACCATGCTGTTTGTATGTGGCTAGTGAGCCAAAAATGGGATTGCTTAATACGTGACGTGTGTTTGAACTCCAATTATGAAAATGAAATATAGATGTGTCATGATTTATTGATATGTGTATGAATATTTGGATGATAACCGGGCTAAGTCCCGAAGGCATCTGCGCTAGTGACTAATCCGGGCTAAGTCCCGAAGGCATTTGTGCGAGTTACTAAATCCGGGCCTCCAGAAGGCAATTGTGCGAGTTACTCTAACCGGGCTATGTCCCAAAGGCATTTGAGTGAGTAGTTATATCCGGTTAAATTCCAAAGGTACGTGATTTGGGAATGAGCGATCTGCTGTAATAATTTCAATTAATACGTTCGTAAAATCCCAGCGATGAGGTATGTTTCGTATGTGCTTTGAATTAGTTGATCCCTTACAAATAAGTATTCGCTCAGTTGATAAATGAGCTACCGGCCTTTAGCTATGTTGATCTTTTGTGTATGAATATAAGGGTTGGTAATGTGAAGTAAGTATGATATTGAGAATTTGTGCAGGTCAAATTATCCATTTAGCCATATGAATGCTACATTTTAGTTGTGTCAAATTTTATGGCTCAAAACTTACTAAGCATTAAATGCTTACTCCGCTTCTGTAAATCTCTGTTTTACAGATTTTGGTTCTTCAGCTATCGGACTCGGGATTTTTGAAGTCGAAGTCGCCCACACTATCAAAGCCCCTTTTGGTACACTTTTGGTTGAACTTTGAAATGGCATGTATAGGACACCCCTTTTTGTTATTGGTCAAGTACTTTGGTGTTGTATATATTTGGATAGCCATGCGAAAATGGCTTATATATATTTTGAGCATAATGTTATAATCATCTTGAATGTATATGTTCATTAAGAGGCATGGAAATTTTTGGCAACGATTAGCCATTAGAATGGTTCATCATGATTATATTTTGGGGTATATATGCTAAAGGGCTAGTTGAATCATGGAAACTATGAAATAGGTAAAGTCTACCTTAAAGGCAGATGCTGACAGCAGCAGTGATGTAGATTTGAAAAATCACTAAAAATAGTAAGAATGGAATTAAATAATGAATAAATTATGTAATCAAACCTTGATGAATATAATTTCACATGGAAGAAACGAAACTATCATATGAGTAGTATGTTAAGAGATATTTAGGTTTTCGTGAAACAGGGCCAGAACGGTTTCTGGATTCCATGTTCCGACTTTGGAAATTCATTATAAATTAACCAGAGACATTTAGAAGTCATTACATATATGTATAGATTCCTTTTTGAATCTAGTTTCTATAGAAACAAACGGCATCAGTATTGAAGCTCTGTACAGGGAGATATCCAAGTCGTAATACATGAAGGTCAGTGTAGTCGAACCCTAAAATAGGGGAGACTTTAACTAATAAAATGTACTAATTGGCTAGACCAAAAATTCTAGAAAAAATTTTGTAGATGGATATATGAGTCTAGTTTCAGGAAAAATTTACGGAACTGGTTTTCAAGTTTTGGAACTCGAGATATGATTTTTAAGGTGACAGTGACGCAGTTAGCCAGCTCGTCTGGAAATTTAAAATGGACTGTACAAATAAGTGAGTTAAGTCTGCGAACCCCTCGTGTCTGACTCCGGCAACGGTCTCGAGTACGGGGTGTTACAATTAAATTGGTATCAGAGCTATGGTTTAGTCGATTCTAGGACTACCGTAATACGTGTGGGTCTAGCTATACATGCCATTTTGTGATTATTTGATAGTGTGGTGATTTCTGACATTTGCAAATGTGTTTATTTATAGTAATGGATCCCGATCCCGACCGAGCGGTAGCTGATGATCTTGAGTGTGTAGCGCCTACTCCCGCACAAGGGACAGCGCCGGCGGACTCTCAACCTATTGCTAGCAATCCGAATGATGAGGCTAGGCAAGCTTTTATAGCGTGATGAATGATTGGTTCAACCAATACATTCGAACTAATACGGCTATTCCACAACCTCCATTCCCGACTAATGCCACCCCTGCACCTACAATACCTTCGGCAACTGACCAAATAAGGTCAAATAAGCCCCCAGTTGACAGAATCCGAAAACACGGGGCTACTAAATTTAAGGCTCCGGATAGCGATGATGCCGAGCAAGCTGAATTTTGGTTGGACAACACTATTCGGGTACTCGAAGAGCTATCTTGCACACCCGATGAGTGCCTAAAGTGTACTATCTCCTTGCTACGTGATTCTGCCTACTATTGGTGGAATACGTTGACTTCTGTTGTGCCCAGAGAGCAAGTAACTTGGGAGTTCTTCCAAACCGAGTTTCGAAAGAAGTATATCAGTCAGAGATTCATTGACCAAAAACGAAAGGAATTTCTTGAACTCAAACAAGGTTCCATGTCGGTTACCGACTATGAACGAAAATTTGTGAGGCTTAGCCGATACGTGCGAGAATGCATTTCTTCAGAGGCCGTGATGTGTAAACGTTTCGAGGATGGACTGAATGATGATATAAAGCTGTGTGTTGGCATTTTAGAAATCCGAGAATTTGTGGTACTCGTCGAGCGAGCTTGCAAAGCTGAGGAGCTTAGTATGGAAAAAAGAAAAGCTGATATGGGAGCAAAGGAGTTTCGTAAGAGGTCTTCAGGGAGGCCCTTTCAACAGTCATCAAAGAAATTTAGAGATGATTTAGGCCAATCTAGAAACACTTCGGGCTTTTCTAGACGAGATCGCGATCGACCCCCTGTGAGTGCACGAGTCACTTCGGTCGCCAGTGTTGGAACTGATCGTCGAGACAGAGCAGAGTGCCAGTATTGTGGTAAATGGCATTCGGGGAGTTGTAGATTCCATGACCGCTCCTGTTACAAGTGCGGGTCAGTTGACCATTTTATTAAAGATTGCCCGAGGTTGTCTGAACAGAATGTAAATCAGAGTGGGAAACCGGGTGCTACCGCTGCTCGAGGTAGACCATCTAGAAATACGGGCAATGCTAGTGGTGGTCAGAGAGGATCTAGAGATGCAACGACCAGATTTGAGGCTCGTGCTCCTGCTAGAGCTTATGCTATACGCGCACGCGAGGATGCTTCCTCGCCAGACGTTATTACCGGTACTTTTACTCTCTTTGATTCTAATGTGATTGCTTTGATTGACCCCGGTTCTACTCATTCTTATATATGTGAAACGTTAGCATCCAGTAAGACTTTACCTATTGAGTCTACTGAGTTCATAATTCGGGTGTCAAATCCCTTGGGTCGTTACGTGCTTGTCGACAAAGTGTGTAAGAAATGTCCCCTAGTAATTCGAGGTTCCTGTTTTCCGGTGGACTTGATGCTTTTGCCGTTTGATGAATTTGATGTTATCCTCGGTTTAGATTAGTTGACCGTGCATGATGCGGTTGTGAATTGCAAAAGCAAGACTATTGATTTGAGGTGCGCAAATAACGAGATAATCCGAGTTGAGTCTACGGACTTAAAGGGGTTGCCAGCTGTAATATCATCAATGTTGGCCCAGAAATATGTAAGAAAGGGGTGCGAAGCATACCTCGCGTATGTACTTGATGGCAAAGAGTTAGAAAAGAAACCCGAATCTGTGCCGGTGGTTTGTGAATACCCGGATGTTTTTCCCGAGGAATTACCGGGTCTACCACCTGTTCGGGAGGTAGAGTTTGGTATTGAGCTTGTACCTGGAACTACACCGATTTCGATAGCTCCGTATCGTATGGCACCAACCGAGTTAAAAGAGTTGAAAGCTCAGTTGCAAGAATTGACGGATAGAGGTTTCGCTCGACCAAGTTTCTCACCTTGGGGTGCACCAGTATTGTTTGTGAAAAGAAGGACAGAACCATGAGGTTGTGCATCGACTATCGTCAGCTGAATAAAGTGACGATAAAGAATAAATATCCATTACCGCGTATTGATGATTTGTTTGATCAACTAAAGGGAGCCTCAGTGTTTTCAAAGATAGATTTGAGATCGGGTTATTACCAGTTGCGAATTCGAGATTCGGATATACCCAAAACTGCTTTCAGAATGAGATACGGCCTCTACGAGTTCTTAGTGATGCCAGTTGGGCTCACTTATGCCCCTGTGGTATTTATGGATTTGATGAATCGAATCTTCAGACAGTATTTGGACCGGTTCGTAGTTGTGTTCATTGATGACATTTTGGTCTATTCAAGAGATGAGACCGAACGTGCTGAGCACCTGAGATTAGTGTTGCAAATTTTACGAGATAAGCAGTTATATGCTAAGTTCAGTAAGTGTGAGTTCTGGTTAAGAGAGGTTAGCTTCTTGGGTCATGTGGTATTCGCATTGGGTATTCGAGTTGATCCGAGCAAAATTTTAGCCATACTTAACTGGAAGCCTCCGAGAAATATTACTGAGGTTCGGAGCTTTTTGGGACTTGCCGGTTACTACCGACGGTTTGTAAAAGGTTTCTCGATGATAGCCACACCAATGACGAAGCTACTTCAAAAAGATGTTAAGTTCGAATGGACGGAAAAATGTCAGAAAAGTTTTGATCAACTGAAAACTTATTTGACCGAAGCTCCAATTCTGGTGCAACCCGAATCAGGCAAAGAGTTTGTCATTTATAGTGATGCCTCCCTACTTGGGTTGGGTTGCGTATTGATGCAAGAAGGTCGAGTTGTGGCCTATGCGTCGAGACAATTAAAGCCACATGAGAAAAATTATCTGACCCATGATCTCGAACTAGCTGCCATCGTATTCGCTTTGAAAATATGGCGACACTACTTATTTGGTGAGAAGTGCCATGTATTTTCGGATCACAAAAGTCTCAAATATTTGATGACTCAAAGAGACTTAAATCTGCGACAAAGACATTGGCTCGAGTTGTTGAAAGATTATGAGCTTGTCATTGACTATCACCCTGGAAAGACTAAAGTGGTTGCGGATGCCTTAAAAGCAAATCACTGTTTGCCTTACGAGCGATGAATGTACACTTGTCTGTTCTATCCGACAATGTGATAGTGGCGGAATTAAAGGCCAAACCATTATTGATTCATCAAATTCGTGAAGCTCAGAAAGTCGATGATGAATTGGTTGCCAAACGGGCTGAATGTGTTCCGAATATGGAATCAGAGTTTCAAATTGATGACGACGATTGTTTGAGGTTCCGAAGTCGTTTGTGTGTTCCAAGAAATTCAAAACTCATTTCGATGATTCTGAACGAAGCTCATTGTAGCCGAATGTCAATTCACCTGGGGAGTACGAAAATGTACAACGATCTAAGACGTCAGTTTTGGTGGCATGGCATGAAACGAGACATTTTCGATTTTGTTTCGAAGTGTTTAATATATCAGCAAGTAAAGGCGGAACATCAAGTGCCTACGGGTTTACTTCAGCCGGTCAGGATACCTGAATGGAAATGGGATCGAGTCACGATGGATTTTGTGTCTGGGTTGCCATTGTCGACAAGTAAGAAAGATGCGATTTGGGTTGTTGTTGATAGACTGACTAAGTCGGCTCACTTTATCCCCGTACGCACAGATTTTTCATTGGATAAACTAGCTGAATTGTATGTTTCTCAAATTGTGAGATTACACGGGGTACCTATTTCTATCGTGTCGGATAGAGATCTGAGATTCACCTCACGATTTTGGAAGAAATTGCAAGAAGCTTTGGGTACCAAGTTGCATTTTAGCACCGCTTTCCATCCCCAAACCAATGGTCAATCCGAGCGGATAATTCAGATACTCGAGGATATGCTGAGATGCTGCATCCTTGAGTTTAGTGGTTCATGGGAACGGTACTTACCTTTGATTGAATTATCTTACAACAATAGTTTTCAATCAAGTTTTAAGATGGCACCCTACGAGGCTTTGTACGGGCGTAAATGCCGTACGCCATTGTTTTGGACCGAGCTCGGTGAAAGTAAAATTTTCAGAGTGGATTTGATTAAAGATGCTGAACAGAAAGTAAAAATAATTCGTGAAAGTCTGAAGGCAGCATCAGATCGTCAGAAGTCATATGCGGATTTAAAACGAAGAGATATTGAGTATCAGGTGGGAGACAAAGTGTTTCTTAAGGTCTCACCTTGGAAAAAATTACTCAGATTTGGCCGTAAGGGCAAATTGAGTTTGAGGTTCATAGGGCCATATGAAGTATCCGAACGAATTGGTCCAGTTGCGTATAGATTGATTTTTCCCCCTGAACTTGAAAGGATTCACGACGTCTTTCATGTTTCGATGCTTCGACGTTATAGATCTGATCCATCACACGTAATTAATCCATCAGAGGTTGAAATTCAACCCGATATGAGTTATGAAGAAGAACCGATTCGTATCCTAGCTCGTGAAGTGAAAGAGTTGCGAAACAAAAGGGTTCCGTTTGTAAAAGTGTTATGGCTCAAACACGGAATCGAAGAAGCTACTTGGGAAACCGAGAACTCTATGAAAGAACGATACCCAAACCTATTTACCGGTAAGATTTTCGGGGACGAAAATTTCTTAAGTGGGGAGAGTTGTGACAGCCCTAAAGTGACCCTAGTCGGAAAGCGGTTTCGGGACCGCTAAACCGAGTCACCAAATTGTTTAAATATGATATTTATTGTCTAAAATATGTGAATATGAATGTGTGAAAGTTTTAAGCTTCGATTTCGTTAATTGCATGTGAATTTAGTTAATAGGACTTATGCGTGATACTTTTGAATTGTGATAGGGTAATCTATAAAGAGCTATTAGTGCATGTAATCAAAAAGGGGGACTTGCATGTCAAATTTCCCCCCTAATTAGTAGTGGCCGGCCATGAGCATGGGTGGACAAAATGTTATGGCTAAAACATGTCATAAACATGTTGGGTTAATGCATTATGTTAGGAATAATAAATAAATAAAACATGGGCAATAAAATATTAGTGTTAGTAGGAGGAGAAACAAAAAATCTTGCACCATAAATTAGGCTGGACATAATTAATCTTTGTAATAGTTAAGACATATTTAATTGGTCCTAATTAATTAAGTACTTAATTTAGAACATAATTAAAACATGTCCAGATTATGACAAATTAATTATTAAAACAAATAACTAATAAAACTAACAGCAAATTAAATGATTTATTCTAGCATAATAAACGCAATAATGAAATGAGCTGAAACGAGCTCGTTGAGCTAAGTTAAGTTGAAGTTGAGCTGATTTGAGCTGGAAGGAGTATGCATGGTTTGCTTGGCTTGCTGGTCCAAGAGCTTTCAAGAAGTCCAGCAACGATTTCACCCCAAACTCTATCAACTAAGGCTGTTGTTGTGTCTTTGAATCTCTTTGCTCGAGCTCGAGTGATCGGTCCTACGGGCAATTCGAGAGGATCTTCATTGGCAGCCGACAACTCGGGAGGTGTGGTTGTATCAGCTTAGTAAGCTTACAAGCAAATAAATTACAACATTCAACATAATGAATAATTATACATAATGTCACCTAGCCTCATAAACTTTCTTTACTTCTCATTTTCTACCTTCTTCTTTACTCACTTACCTTCTTTCTTACCTGACCTTTCACTATTCATAAATATAATCTACCTTCCCTTTTGATGATAATTCACTGTAATTTAACGTGTACAATGACCCGTTGAATCACTCGGAATCTAAGGATACTAGGGTCGTTCCTGTCTATCAATATCCTGCCAATGCCATGTCTTCAACATGGACTTACATGAATTATTCCTGTCTCCAATGCCATATATATATATCTAGTATGGGCTTACATGGCTCATTCCTGTCTCCAAAGCCATTTATCTGATATGGACTTACATGGCTCATTTCTGTCCTGTCCTGTCCTGTCAACCCCAATATCCTAACATTCCTAAGGTTCAAACGGGGCTTCCTAATGCTTTTTCTCTGTCACTTCGCCTTTAATTCGACTTTAAATATTCAAATAAAATAAGTATATAAATGCTGGAAATTGACAATAATAATGTAAAATAAAAGAATATTGCATTTATTTACTGTAAACTTACCTCGATACAAAATGTGACTAAACTTTACAATTTAGTCCTTTACTTTTTCTTTTCCCCGATCTACTCCCGAATTTCGCTCTTCTTGATCTATAATAGCAAATTTAACTTATTTAATATTCAGATTTATCAAAACAGTCCTTGACCCAAACTTTGGCAAAATTACATTTTTGCCCTTAAACTTTCACATATTTGCACTTTTGCCCCAAGGCTGGTAATTTAAACTTCATCCTATTTTCTTATGTTTTATGACACGCTGTTCATTTTTCCCTTCTATGACAACATCAAATTCACACTCTAACATGTACTTATGACTATTAGGTATTTTTACCGATTAAGCCCTTTTATTCGTTTTCACTTAAAACCGAGTAGCATGAGTTCTCTAACATAATTTAAAACCTCATATTCTACCATAAAACATCAAAATAAACACTTTTCACCTATGGGTATTTTTCCAAATATGAACCCTAACTTAAATTATTGCTAGCATAAGCTTTATCGAGCTACCGGGACTCCGAAAACGTAAAGAACATTAAAAACGGGGCTTGGAATCACTTACTATGGAGCTTGAAAGCTTGAAACAAACCCTAGCTATGGAGAACCCTTGAAATTTCGTGCTAATGAAGAAGATGATGAATTTTGTGTTATTTTCCTTTTTTTATTTCATTTAATATCCAAATGACCAAAATGCCCTTCCTTATTAAACTTTCAAAAATTCCATCCATGTCCTATTTTGTCCATGAACTTAGAAATTGGTAAAATTTTATTTAAACCCTCCTAATTAATATTCCAAAGCAATTTCATACTAAAAACTTCTAGAATGCAAGTTTTGCGAATTATTCGATTTAGTCCCTAATCTCAACTTAAGCACTTTATGCATAGAATTTCATCACGAAATTTTCACACAATCATGCAATCATATCATGAACCTCAAAATAATAATAAAATAAATTTTTCTACCTCGAATTTGTGGTTTCACAACCACTGTTCCGTTTAGGCCCTATTTCGGGATGTTACATTTCTCCCCCCCTTTAGGGATTTTCGTCCCCGAAAATGTTACCTGTGAAGAGATTTCGGTACTGTTTTCACATAGCCTCTTCGGGTTCCCATGTAGCATCGTCTACCCCATGTCTATTCCATAGTACTTTCACAAGTGCAATACTTTTGTTCCTTAATTGCTTTATCTACTAATACATGCTTACCTAATGGATTCGATACTTTAATCACAAATTCTGTAGATTCTATAGGCATACTTGTACTAGACATCAATTTCTTGCAAACATATGAATGAGTTGAACCCGGATCAATCAAAGCAATGACATTAATATCATATAGAGAAAATATACCCGTAATCACATCAGGGAAGGATGCCTCTTCGCGTACACGAATAACATAAGTCCTTGCAGGGGCTCTAACATCTGGTCTCACAGCCGAATCTCTTGAGGTACCTCTGTTACTTGCTGCTACTCCCGGTTGCCTCGGTGATCTGCCTCTAGTAGGAGCATTTCTGGATCTAGCACTCTGTGTTATCTCTCGATTAGCCACCTCTGGATATTCTCGTACAAAATGATCTAGAGCACCGCATTTATAGCAAACATTTTCGCCTACCCGACAAGGACCATAATGAAGTCTACACCGTGAACACCCTGATCTACCCTGTCCAACATTACCTACACTCGCAGTTGAGGTGTTCTGAGCATTCGAATCCTTAAATCTGCTGCCTCTATTCTGACTAGAATACCCAGCTGAGAAACTAGATCTGGTAGAAAACTCCTTTGGTCTTTTGGATGTAGCCTGGAATGACCTGCTCATCTGTCTCTTCTTTGTATCTTGTGTCTCTGTCTCAACTTTGCCTTTTGTTTTTAACAGTTCCTCTGCCTTACAGGCTCACTCAACTAAAATAACGAACTCTTGTATTTCTAGGACACCCACTGACAGTCGGATATTATCATTTAACCCATCCTCAAACCTTTTACACATAATAGCCTCTGTGGACACACATTTTCGGGCATATTTACTAGGTCTGACAAATTCTTGCTCATAATCGGTCACTGTCATATTACCTTGTTTCAATTCCAGGAATTCCTTTCTCTTCTGGTCAATAAACCTCTGACTGATGTACTTTTTACGAAATTCCTCCTGAAAGAAATCCCAAGTGACCTTCTCCTTTGGTACAACTGATACAAGTGTCTTTCACCAGTAGTAAGCTGAGTCTCTAAGAAGTGATACTACACATTTCATACATTCCTCGGGTGTACAAGATAATTCGTCAAAGACTCTGGTAGTATTTTCTAACCAAAATTTTGCTCTTTCTGCATCATCATCTTTTGTTGCTCGAAACTCTTCTGCCCCTTGTTTCCTGATTCTATCAACTGGTGGCTTTTCTCTTATCACTGTACTTGTGACTGGGGGAGCTTGAGCTACATGGGTAGCCTGAGAATCATTAGGGGGTGGAGGTCTAACTGCCAGATTCGTACGAACGAACTCGGCAAACAAATCATTCAAAGCTTGGAAGAGAGCTTCTCTAGTCACTCCTCCCTGATTAACTGTTACTGGCCTATTCTCAGATGGCGCTGCCCCTTTCGTGGGAGCAGGCGCATTACTTTCTACATCATCATCACCAGCTCGCTCGGGATCCATTACTATAAAAAAATATCTAAAAATCGTCAGGAGTCGTCACACTATCAAAATACAGGTATGGCATGTATAGCTAGACTTTTACTCACACTAACTGTTCCGAGAACTGACTAAACCTGCTTTGATACCAATAAATGTAACACCCCCACGCCCAAAACCGTCACCGGAGTCAAGCTTGAGGTGTTACTAAACTTATCTTACCTTTTAAACAACTCTAAACCACTTATTTTAATTTTCGGAATAAACTATTTTTTTGCGTCATGGTTGTTTAAAAATTCATTTCTCGAGTTTCAAAACTCAAAATTAAGATCCATAAATTTTTCCTGAAACTAGACTCATATATCTATCTACTAATTGTTTTTTAGAAGTTTTTTACTTATCCAATTAGTACGGTTTATTAGATAAAGTTACCCCTGTTTCAGAATTTGACTGCACTGGCCTCTACTTACTACGAACCACTTTTCTCTCTGTAAAAAAATCATATTACTATACCATTTGTTTCTTTTAAAACTATATTTAATAAGGATTCTAACCATATAAAGTACACCACCTAATTATTTTTTTTAAAATTTATGGTGAATTTCTAAAGTTGGAATAGGGGGTCCAGAAATCGCTCTGGCCCTATTTCACCAAAACTCAGATACCCTATAACATACAAAACCTTTACCTGTTTTGCTTATTCCATATGAAAATAGACACAACGAGCTTTAATTTCATATATTATTCACCATCAACCCATGTCTCTACAATTTCTTTTGATTTTTCAAAATCCCATTATTTCTGATACTTGAATCTGTTTTTAAGTTACTTTCACATTTTTCTTAGTTTTCATGTGATAGTTACTACTTAATCATACATACTATTAAACATGTATATCATCAGCCACTCTATTAGCAAATCACTAGCAAGTATTTACACATCATTCATTGATCATATCATATCAAAAGAAACCAAGTTCCTATACATGCCATACACAAAACGAAACGTCTAACTATACCAATGTGATTTCTTCGATAGTGTGATCAGGTCTCCGACGTTTCCTTCGATCCCCGAATGGCTTGATAAAAACTATAAGAAAAAATAAAATAATGAGAGTAAGCACTAGGCTTGGTAAGCTTACAAGCAAATAAATTACAACCTTCAACATAATGAATAATTATACATAATGTCACCTAGCCTCATAAACTTTCTTTACTTCTCATTTTCTACCTTCTTCTTTACTCACTTACCTTCTTTCTTACCTGACCTTTCACTATTCATAAATATAATCTACCTTCCCTTTTGCTGATAATTCACTGTAATTTAACGTTTACAATGACCCGTTGAATCACTCAGAATACTAAGGATACTAGGGTCGTTCCTATCTATCAATATCCTGCCAATGCCATGTCTTCGACATGGACTTACATGAATTATTCCTGTCTCCAATGCCATATATATATCTAGTATGGGCTTACATGGCTCATTCCTGTCTCCAAAGCCATTTATCTAATATGGACTTACATGGCTCATTTCTGTCCTGTCCTGTCCTGTCAACCCCAATATCCTAACATTCCTAAGGTTCAAACGGGGCTTCCTAATGCTTTTTCTCTGTCACTTCGCCTTTAATTCGACTTTAAATATTCAAATAAAATAAGTATATAAATGCTGGAAATTGACAATAATAATGTAAAATAAAAGAATATTGCATTTATTTACTGTAAACTTACCTCGATACAAAATGTGACTAAACTTTACAATTTAGTCCTTTACTTTTTCTTTTCCCCGATCTACTCCCGAATTTCGCTCTTCTTGATCTATAATAGCAAATTTAACTTATTTAATATTCACATTTATCAAAACAGTCCTTGACCCAAACTTTGGCAAAATTACATTTTTGCCCTTAAACTTTCACATATTTGCACTTTTGCCCCAAGGCTGGTAATTTAAACTTCATCCTATTTTCTTATGTTTCATGACATGATGTTCATTTTTCCCTTCTATGACAACATCAAATTCACACTCTAACATGTACTTATGACTATTAGGTATTTTTACCGATTAAGCCCTTTTACTCGTTTTCACTTAAAACCGAGTAGCACGAGTTGTCTAACATAATTTAAAACCTCATATTCTACCATAAAACATCAAAATAAACACTTTTCACCTATGGGTATTTTTCCAAATATGAACCCTAACTTAAATTATTGCTAGCATAAGCTTTATCGAGCTACTGGGACTCCGAAAACGTAAAGAACATTAAAAACGGGGCTTGGAATCACTTACTATGGAGCTTGAAAGCTTGAAACAAACCCTAGCTATGGAGAACCCTTGAAATTTCGTGCTAATGAAGAAGATGATGAATTTTGTGTTATTTTTCCTTTTTTTATTGCATTTAATATCCAAATGACCAAAATGCCCTTCCTTATTAAACTTTCAAAATTCCATCCATGTCCTATTTTGTCCATGAACTTAGAAATTGGTAAAATTTTATTTAAACCCTCCTAATTAATATTCCAAAGCAATTTCATACTAAAAACTTCTAGAATGCAAGTTTTGCAAATTATTCGATTTAGTCCCTAATCTCAACTTAAGCACTTTATGCATAGAATTTCATCACGAAATTTTCACACAATCATGCAATCATATCATGAAACTCAAAATAATAATAAAATAAATTTTTCTACCTCAGATTTGTGGTTTTGTAACCACTATTCCGTTTAGGCCCTATTTCGGGATGTTACATCTGTTCTGGTGGCTTAGCCACAATATCTGTATCTGGTGACTTCGTCACAATATCTGGTAGCCTCGCTGCAATTTCTGTGGTGTGTAGCGGTTGGGTGGGTCGAGTAGTCTCCCCACATGGTGTAAGGCTGGTACGGGGGTGTTATGGATGGCTCTAGGTTGGGATTTCTGCATTCATGATATATTTGTTCTGTATCTGCTATGGGCCTATGGGTTTCATTCTGATTTCTATACTGGACCAAGGCCCAGATAAGTCTGACTCTGAGGTTTGATCTGTTTTGGGCTATGGTTGGGTTATGTTACACACTAAGTTTACTGAACTCACCCTTTATTTTCATCTCTGCACGAAATCCCCAACCATATTGGGCTTGGAGCTGTGAGGGATTCGGAGTGGCCACATCGTCTGCAAAGTTGGTTTTTCTAAGTTAGTTTATTTTTATTATTTTTATATTTTGATTTAATTTTGGGTTTTAAGTTGTAATAAGGCCATTATTTAAATTTCTTTTTTCCTCTATGGTTTTATTTTCTGATTATATTTATACTATGACGAAACTGCTAGTGTTAGGCTGCGCGTGTGACAGCCCAAAATTGACCCTAGTCGGGAAGTGGTTTCGGGACCACAAAACCGAGTCTTATAAATAATTAAAGATTATATTCTGTGTTTATGATGTGCGTAAATGCTTGTGTGATAGTTCCATACTTTAATTTGGTCAGTGTATGTGGAATTTATTAGTAGGGACTTATGTGAGACAATTTAGAAATATGCTAGGCAAGTGTTCAAGTGGCCCATTAATATATGTGGGAAAGTGTTTGTCCTTGCATGTCAAATTAGCCAAATTAAAGCATAGTGGCTGGCCATGCTATGGGTGGAAACATGTCACCAACATGTTATGCTAGTGATGTATGCTAAGAAAAATAAAATAAAGAGCATGGTAATTAAACAATGAAAAGGAAGGGTGATGAAAAAAAAATGGTCTCATCCATACCCCCCTTGTTGCCGTGAGTTCAGGAAAGAAAACAAAAAAAAATGTGTTCATTCTTGAACACCTTTGGCCGAATAGAGGAAAGAAAGGAAGGGGAAGAGCTTGAGAAAATCGGCTATGGTGGTTTGCTAGACTAAGGTATGTTTGATGTTGTTCTTGAGATGCATGCATGTTTTAGTAGTTGACTTGAGTTCTAAAAACCCATGGTTCAATTTTGTGGATTGATGATGATTTTGTATTTTGCCATTGATGAGTGCTTGAGCTTTTTGATAGTTGTTGATGAAAAGTGAAAGATATGTTAAAGATTAATATGTTAAATTAAGGCTTGGTAAGCTAGCTATTAAGGTGAAATGCTAATGTTAGTATTTGATTTGGTAATAATCTGTTTGGGGACAGCAGCAGTAAGGTGATTTTGGAAAATCGCCATAATTTGTAGGAGTTGAATTAGAAGCTGAGTGAATTATGCCATTAAAGCTTGAAGAGTCTATTTTCTTACAAAAGAAACTATAAAAACAAAAGAGTTACCGATCTTGAGATATTTGAAGTATTGTGGGGCTGAGTCAAAATGACTACTAGATTCCCTGTTCTGTTTTTAGGAAATCATTATAAATTGTACAAAAATGATTATAAGATAAAATTTATATGCTTAGACTCCTTAATGAGTCTAGTTTCAAATGAGATCAAATACAACACATTTTGAATTCTGTAAAATGAGAAATTTGATTTGTAGTGAAGAGTGGGCAGAATAGTCAAACAGTGAAACAGGGAAACTTTAAGAAAAATCTGGTATTGATTGGCCAAGCCAAAAATTCTGAAAATTTTATGGATGGAAGATATACGAGTCTATATTCAGGGAAAATTAACGGCTAGTGATTTGGAGTTTTGTAGCTCCAGTTATAAACAATTTAGCGACTACTGCTCAGGAAAACAGCTCGTAGTGAATATGTGATTTTGTTGTAAACATTAATGAAAATTTGCCAATGAGTTATTTATTGACTATTATAAAGCTTACTATAATCTATGTGTGTGAAGGTCAAATCAATATATATATTATTCTGAAAGTAATACTTGAATAGTCGATTAATGACTATTTTAAATTTTGTTGAACTTAAGCTCAAGAGCAAAAGGGAACTAGATCCGATAAAGGCAAAGAAAAGATCACTGAGTAGTCGAGTTGGAACCGTCTTACCCAACACAAGGTAAGTCATTAAGCATGTAGTTGGTATTATTTCAAATGGTCATAATGTTTATGTATTGATGCTGAATGGAATGAATAAATATACATATATATATATGCATGTACGTATGTGATGATGAAATTGTTGAATGAAAAGAAAAGAGGTAAGATGTACTGAGTTGTTGATCTCGGCACTAAACGTGCGGGTATAACCATTTATGACCATGAGATTGGCGCTAAGTGCGCGGGATTAAATTGTACAGCACTAAGTGTGCGATTTGACTATGTTGCACTAAGTGTGCGAAATGAATATGATGCACTAAGTGTGCGAATTGACCATGCGGCACTAAGTGTGCGAGTTTGACTATGTAGCACTAAGTGTGCGATTTGATTACGTAGCACTAAGTGTGCGAGTTGATTATATAGCACTGAGTGTGCGGACTCAATATGCATTCGTGAATCGTTATGGACACTATGTGTGCGACACTATTGAGTCGATCGCGGACAGCGGATCGGGTAAGTGTCTTGAGTACATGGCTAATAGGTGCTATGCTTATACTTGGTGTTGAGCTCGGTAAGTTTGAACCTATGTGACAACTATACTTGAAGTCACATACATAAAATTTATCGTAGGATGGGTGAAAGACCGTTTAGTCGTTTGATTGTAACGAAAATAAATTGATTTATGAAAATGCTTCAATGTCCTATTGATGAGTATATGGAATGTGAATGCATGAATTGATATGAAATTGAATCGATAGGTTGGAGGAACTATGGTATGGTTCGGAATGGATGGAGTAATTAGCCTCGTTCCATTTTGTTTTCTCTTGTGATAATGTTATTGATGGATGGTAGTGCATAGCTTATGACTTACTGAGTTATAAACTCACTCGGTGTTTCCTTGTCACCTATTCTAGGTTTCTTGGACACATCTCTTTTTGTGTGATCGGGCCGTCATCGAAGTCATCACACCGGATAGCAAGTTTTGGTACTTTCTTCTTAGTTGGCTTAGAAGAACATTTTGGCATGTATAAGCTATTACGTTGTGTTTGAACTTTGGCATGTAAACTTTAAGCCATGCGAAAATGGCACGAATGTTCGATTGAGTTGGATCAAGGGTAGGCATGAAATGGACCTAGTTACTTTCGTAACAGATGCTGGCAGCAGCAGTGTCATGAGATTGAAAAATCACTAAAAATAGTAGGAGTGGAATTAATTGATGAATAAATTATGTAATCGAAGCTCGATGAGTCTGTTTTCATGAGGAAGTAACGAAAAGATCATATGGGCAGTATATTAAGAGATAATCAGATTTTTGTGGGACAGGGCCAGAACGGTTTCTGGATTCCCTGCTCCGACTTTGGAAATTCATTATAAATTAACCAGAGATAATTATGGGTCGTACCATATATGTATAGATTCCTCTCTGAGTATAGTTTTCATAGAAACAAACGGCATCAGTATTGAAGCCCCGTGTAGGGAGATATCCAAGTCGTAATGGGCAAAGGTCAGTGTAGTCGACCCCTACAACATGGGAGACTTTGACTAATAAACTGTACTAATTGGCCAGACCAAAAATTCTAGAAAAAAATACATAGATGGGAACATGAGTCTAGTTTCTGGGAAAATTACGAAACTAATTTTCGAGTTACGAAACTCAAGATATGATTTA